>NC_056744.1:865327589-865382142 GCF_019279795.1 Protopterus annectens
CAAACAAAGGAAGTATGTGTAACTAATTTGCTCATACAGGGGAAAAGGATAAGAGTGGATTCATGTGTATTGTTTTGCATGAAGGTGTGTGTGTGTGTGTGTGTGTGTGTGTGGTGGGTGGGGCTGCTTACAAGCCAAAGCAGAGTGCTCTCCAGGGGAAAATTAATATTGGCTCAAACAGGTAGACACATACTCAAAGTTAACTGTAGCTGTTTGCAGACAGTTCAGACCCGGACTGCGCTTTTCCGTTTGTGCCTTTGTCCTAATTTCTTGCGTGGAGGTTCATAGGTATTTCATGATCAATTTATCCTTGCTTTTGAACCAGATTTCTCTGCTTGGTTAGTACACTGCTATAAAATGTAAAAATAAAATCTAAATCATTGTAGAAGTAAAGCAGTGTGTGTGTATGCACTACCATAATTTTTTTAAAATATTGACTCAGCATATGGGTGCTGTCATGCAAGTCTAAAATATTTCAAGTTTATAGTGCATCATTTGTTAGCTATTTAAACAGAAGGGAAAATAAGTGGCAGATTGCTTTGCAAAGTAGGGATTATTGCCAGTGCTATGTAGCTTGGTTTTAAATTGGACAGGAGTAGTGCAACAAAAAAAGTCTCCCACTGTAAGGAGGAAAAGGCCGACAAGCAAACAGTACATTACTCTGGTCACCTGCTGTGACGAGCTGTCAATCACATGCAGATAATGGGTCAAATTACCCTTGGCTCTTTGACAACTAGGGAAGGTAGGTGTGAAGTGGGAGGGGAGATTCCTTGAAGAGCTAGATTTCAGCCTTCACAAGAAAGCAATTTAGCATTTCTAAGATAAAAGAGCTAGAAAATGCACCTTTCAGTTCTGTTCTGTAGCATTTGCACTGCTTGTGTTTTAAGTGGTCATTGAAAAAGGATAACATTTTAACCAAAAGTAGGGGATTTTAAGACTGCAGTGAATACCTGTTAAGTCAATGAAGTGACAGCAGCTTAAGGCAAAACGTGGCAGATCTGATGCAATTTTTTGGCGACAAATAATGCATTCTGGGATAGAGGCAGAGTAAACAGTCTGAATTTTTTCAATATGCCAGACCCCATGTGGTCAGAGTCAGAAATTGCATCTAAAAATATCAAAAAAGCTCAAAATAGTCTCAGAGTGCTATTAAAATGTAGGAAACATCAAACCATGATGAAATTAATATGTTTGAGTCTGAGGGTGCGGTTGTCCTTTAAGAGTCAAGGCTAGGGTTAAGGTTTAACTTGGAATTATTGCTAGGCTTAACACACACACCACACACCACAGTTGTACTATAAGAGGGATAAACACTTGTAGTTTACATTTGTATAGTTTGTGATCCTGCTCAGGCTAGTTGAGAAAGGAAATAGGACTGGGATAAACACTTGTAGTTTACATTTGTATAGTTGTGATCCTGCTCAGGCTAGTTGAGAAAGGAAATAGGACTTTTTTGCGCAGAAGAGGAAGGAGTTTATTTTTGTTCTAATCTTGTCTGAATTGAAATTTCAAGTTTAAAGGCTGACCGAGCCGAAGGCCAAAGTCCTTGGCATTTGAAGGAGGTTGACTGTATGCACAGCATGGCTGCATAGGGCAGGGAGAGTTATAGACTATAGTGCATACTTAAACTTATTGAGTAGAAAAAGAAGAGAACAAAAAGTATAGTTTTGGTCTTGGGAGTTGCTGAGCAGAAGTTTTTGGTTTATGAGCCACTGGTAGAGTTCATGTAAATCTGACTGAAGTTCAAAATGAATGACATGGTGAGAATGCCTTGACTGATATGACCAGGTCATCTAAGCAGGAGATAAATAGGAGATGGGGAGATCTAGAGGGAGCTTGTTAATGAATATGGAGAAAAGTAGTGGGGGGTAGAATGGATCTTTGAGGTAACCTTTTGGTAAAAAAATATGAACTCTGATTAGGAGGATCACATTTTATCTTTCAAACATCTGTCTTTTAGAAAGTGTGGTGTCAGGGTTGATTTCCTATACCACTCACCCTGTCAGAAGGCTTAACACATTTCTTTATCATGCCTGTGGCTCTTTTCATAGGTAGGTACTAGGCCATCAGCCCTAGGTCCCATACAAGCCTAGCCAAAAAATGTACCCTGGCTTTCGCCACCCAAGAAAATTATTTTCCTGTGCCCCTGCCGAGCAGAGCCACAGAAGTGATCCCCGGGGTGAATTTCCCATTTCCCATCCAATCAAGATTTTTCTTGATGAGTGCTAATGAGGAGCTCTGTTTGACAAAGATAGGTAGTCTGTTCCAGAGTATGGGAAGTCTCTGGGGCAGGAATCTATCCATCCAGCATGTTCCATTTATTGTGGTGACAAGGTTAAGGTCCCTAGAGCGTGTAGCTCGGAGGGATTGGGATTTCTTTAAGTGGAGCATGTCCAACAGCTCTGGGTTTTTGACATAGCTTTGTATGTTAGGCAGAGATCGCCCCCGAGTAGGCGATATGCGATGGGAGTAAAGCTGGAGTTTTTTTGAAATGGTCTGCATAGGGCATCTGTTTGAGGCCAGTAATCCTCTGAGGTATTTCTGTGGTCTTTCCAGTTGGTGTAGATGTCTTGTGAGGTACATACCAAAAGGGGAGCTATACTCTATAATGGGTCTAATGAGTGATGAGTAGAGGGGAACAATGACCTTTTTTCTGGATGAGAATCCTTTTGTGATGAGATGAGCCATGTAGAAGGATTTCCTGACCACTGTGGCGATGTGATTATCAAAGGAGAGACTACTGTCCACCTGTGTCCCAAGGTCTCATCACATTTTCGGCATTAAAGTAGACTACCAGCTTTGTGGTAGTTCATGGGTACAGAGTTTTTAACAAAGGGGATGACAATACACTTTTTGGCATTGAGCTTCAGGCCATGGCTTTGACACCAGGTATCTGTCTCAGTGAGGCCCTTTTGTAGTTTGTCCACATCGTTAGGAGTTTCAATTATGGCTCCTAGTTTGCAGTCATCTGCAAACTTTGTTAGCCAAAGACCGTATGTGTTGGCCTGCACTTCAGAGAAGTAGATACCAAACAGGAGAGGACCCAGGACTGAACCCTGTGGTACCCCACTTGTCACTGGTCTGATGTCGGATTTGGAATCCGCTACTTTCACAGTGTGGGTTCTGTCCGTGAGCCAGTTGGCAACCCATCTTGTGACATAGGGATTTATACCTAGCTTAGTGAGCTTATCTAGAATTCCAGAGTGGGGGACGGTGTCGAAAGCCTTGGCGAGATCTAGATAAGCTGTGTGAACCATTTTACCCTCATCTATGGCTTTGGTGACTGCTTCAAAGAAGTCAAATCAGGTTTAGGAGACATGATCTGCCTTTTACAAATCCAAACTGAGTAGGGTCCAGAGTTTGGAGATTACCAATGTCTTTGTTTATGAGTTCCACAATGATACGTTCCATGGCCTTGCAGACCAGGCTAGTCAGGCTAATGGGGCGGTAGTTCCTGGGGTACGTCGTGGCTCCCCCTTTGTGGAGTGGGATAACTGTCGTGGTGCGCCATTCAGTGGGTACAAAGCCTGAGGTGAGGCTATGATTGAACATGGTACTTTGGTAGGGTGCCAGTTCATTCTGTAGTTCATGTAGAACGCAGCCTGGGATATTGTCAGGTCCCATGGATGCTGTGTTCTTGGCTTTGGAGAGTGTTTTTTACCTGTGCAGCCGTGATTATAGGAACTTTGCATTCTTCCGGTATAGAGATGGGCCCTCTAGGGGGTGAGGGGGGTAAAGTTAGCACTGAACCTATCTGCTAGGATATTAGCAATATCAGTTGGTTCTGATTATTTAGTGCCATTATGCTGCAACTCACAGCAGATCTGAGTGTTCCCATTTAGATTCTTGACATAGCTATAGAATGCTTTGTGGTTGTCTTTAGAGTCAGTGGCAATTTTGTTTTCGTAACTAGTTTTGGAGGATTTTATGAGGGATCTCAGCTTCTTACTGAGGTTGACCAGGGAGTTCCTCCAGTCATGGGATTTTACTCTTTTTTGCAACAGTTTCTTTCTTCTGTTGTAGAGTTTGTTTATGGCAGAGGACCACCAGATTGGCTTCCTTTTTTTGGAGGATAACATCTTGGTTCTATTAGGGATAGCATGATCCATGCACTCGTGCAAGTGCTTAAAGTGCATTTGTGTAAGATTCGGCAGTCATACCTCTATTGTCCATCTGCATGGGTGTCATGAAATTTGCCACTTCTGTCTTAAGAAGTGTGAAGTTGGCTTTTGAGTCCCTAATTGGGGCTGGGGGTGGGATGTGGATGTCTAGGCTGATTAGCTTGTGGTCGGATCTGACCAACGAGGAATTTACCTCTGGTGTGGAACACCGGTTTCCCATGTTGGTAATGACCAGGTCTAAGATATTGCTGCCCCTGGTGGGGGTGTGAATAAGTTGATCCAAGGCGTTCGAATTTATGAATTCTAGAAAACGTTGAGCAAAAGAGTTGGTACATAAGTAGTTTTCCCAGTTAATGGTGGGGTGGGGTAGTTGAAATCGCCCATTAGGATGTTTGGTTGTACCCTAATACTTTCCAGTGTATTAAGAAATGAGGAGTGTGAATCCTGGGGCATGGTGGGGGGTCTGTAGCAAGCTACAATTTGGATTGCGGTCTTGCCCAGAGTTAGTTACACTTGGATAATCTCGGATGCATTACGCTGTGCAACTAGCCTGGAGGTGTGGATATCCTTAATGAATATGGACACGCCTCTGCCTTTAGTGCTTCTTTCTGGGTTAGGTGGCCAAAAGGTGTGGTGTGAATTGAAGCCTGGTAATGCAGGGGTGCTCTCTGGAGCTTTGAACCAGGTCTCTGTCACTGCACAGATGTCAATGTTCTCCATTTTAAGGAGTGCCTCGAGTGAGTGCATGTTGAGGTTTAGACTTATAGCATTACCCTCAGATTTTGCTTGCTTGTACCTGTTATGGTGGTGAATTTGTCATTTGAACCTTGCCTAAAAAAGGCACTATAGGGGTGGCAAGAGCCTTAGCCAGTATCCAGAATCCTAAGGGCGACAGGTGCACGCCATCTCTGGCAAAGCATTGTGGACCGATCATGTCGTCCCAGGCAGACAAATACTGGATCCCTTAGATTGACACCAGAAGTTTAGCCAATCATTTTGTCCTTGTACAGTGGTATCATTCTGGGTGATGGCAGGATGCTACTCAGGGTTAGGGTCATACCTGCCTGGGATACAAGATCGGAATGCTCCTCCATGTCTCTTCATGTAGTCCAGGAAGGTAGGTCTCAGGTCATTCACACCAACATGGGCAATGAGAGTGTCATTTGAACTTATTGTGGAGTGACCTGAGTGCATGTGTTATGTGGCGGATCCGGGCACCTGACAGTAACTTTCTCCTTGTTTAGTCTAGTGAGTGGAACATCAGTGTGCCTGACTATAAAGTCACCTATGACTAGAGTGTTGGGTATGTTGTTATGCCTTATGGGCTGTGGTTGAGTGGCACACTGAGTTTGTGGGCTATGTGTCATTTGGGCTGTGTTGGGGGGTGGAGTTTGCTTGCGTTTATGCTTTGGATGTCCTTGATGCTTGGGCAGATTTTTATTGAGAGCCTCCGCGAATGTAGGCGTGTGTTGTGTTTGTGTGTTTTGGTGGTGTAGGTTTTGAAGGACTTTGTGATGAGTGTGGTGCAAGTGTTTCCCTTCTCTTGACTGTCTAGTCCAGTCTTGGGTGAAGAGAGCTTTGCTTCCAGTTTGGCTAAATAAGTGCATCTCTCACAGGCTGTAGTGTTGGGTGGTAGGAGGAGAGGGTTGTCTGTGTACATGAGGCAATTGCTGCATTGCTCCAAGATGCCCAGATTCATCAGGTAGACCGGAGAAATCACTGGGAGCTGACCCTTAGACATGCCTGGATAAGTGCTTATTTATTAAGTACTAAAAACTGCTTTCCACTAGACAAGCGAGGAAAGTTGAATGCTGTAGTAATTTGCAGCTTATGTAGTGCTTACAATGAGTTCTGAACAAGTGCTGAGTTCAAAGAAACAGATTTGAGTGCTGAAACTAGAAAACTGGCTAGTTATAAGAAAAAAAAAACTAAGCTAGAAGGCTTCCCTCCAACACAGAAGGGCTTGGGGGCGCAAAAGCCTACAAACAGTCTATACCACTTAACAGGAAAGGCAGGAAACAAGCTTAAAATTTATTTATTTTTTCTCCGTTTCCCAGATGCTCTCTTTGTACACAGTAGGAGTGCCTGAAATCAGAATATGATCTCACTGCACTCAGTTGAGTGAGCAAATGAGATGGGCAGAGGAGGAGTATCCAAACACAAATTTACAAGAGGGGCGGGCAGTTTCAAGGCCACTAAGATTAACACCAAAAGAAAAACAGGGAGGGTGGGTGGGACTAACTGAACAGCAGAGTCAAAACTTCCAGTTCAGTTAATATTCCTGCAACACAGTTAAATCAATTTAAATACTGTATTATTTGAAAAAAGTGCAGATAAAGGTACTTAAATTCTCTTATACGTCCAGTTGAATACAGCTAGATCTTAACCGGCCAAAGCTGAGGTTTTTAAGCAGAAAATATTTCAAACTGTACCACTTAAATAGACAAGGACAGGAAATCAAAGAATGTGGCTACCCCACACCTGCAATTACTAACAAATAATAAAATTCAAGCAAGCACTGACTGAAGAGCAGAGTCAAAACTTACAGTTCAGTTAATCACTTAACTCATTTTTAATTCTGTTCCTCAGAGCTACTGAAAAGTACAGTTTTGTACCTACCATAAATGTAGATGTTCGAAGATCCACATTGCTGCAGTCCTTACACTTGGGTAGTCCGCTGTCCTCGGTCGGCCCGAATATCAAAGTATAAGGCTGACGTCGGTCAAGGCGCATTTGACTGACATCAGGACGTCAGGGTACAAATGCGCATGACCGACGTCATATCCTCAGTCTTTTCTTGCCCCAGATGTCAGAAGACCCTAAAAAGAAAGGTCAAAACCAAAAGACAGCAAACAACCAACCATCCTAGCACTAAAAATATGTACAATATATACAATATACAATATATTGACAACCCAACCCACACAACCGCCTCTAACTACAGAGGGGAAGGAGGGAGGGTAAATTGGACTGCAGCAATGTGGATCTTCGAACATCTACCTTTATGGTAGGTACAAAACTGTACTATGTTCTTCATCTCACATTGCTGCAGTCCTTACACTTGGGTAGAATCCCAAAGCAGAGGTAAGGGAGGATGGCCAAACTATAAGGAAGCAGGAGCTGCCAAAATGCCCTGCAAAACAGCAGTGGCAAAACCAGCCCTAGATTTAGAATAAAGTGGTAGGTGATGATGCCTAGAGAAAGTATGCACTGAACTCCAAGTAGCTGCCTCCAAAATATCCTTAGTTGCCACCCCCCTCAAAAAAGCTGTCGAAGTGGCAGTAGCCCTAGTGGAATGAGGCCTAATCCCAGCTGGAATCTCCTTGCCATGATGGGAATAACAGAAAGCAATGCAAAACCCAATCCACTTAGAAATAGTTTGTTTTGACACAGGCTTGCCCTGAGAACTCAAAGCAAAAGAAACAAATAACTGCTGAGACTGCCTGAACCCTTTAGTTCTGTCCAAATAATATCACAACTGCCTGTGTACATCTAAAGTGTGCAAAATCTTTTCCCCTTTATTTTGGGGATTTGCATAAAAAGTAGGCAAATGAATAGTTTGGTTTAAAGCCACACTAGAAACCACTTTAGGCATAAAGGAAGGATTAGTGCGTAAAGATACCCTATCCTTATGGAAAATTAAGAAAGGCTCAACCGCCATAAGGGCCTGCAACTCAGAAACCCTTCTTGCAGAGGTAATGGCCAACAAAAAAGCAGTCTTCCATGATAAATATTTCAACTCTGTAGTAGCTGCAGGCTCAAAAGGTTGTAGAGTGAGTTTCTCCAACACAAAATTGAGATCCCAAGCAGGAGTAGGAGCTCTCTGGGGGTCTTATATTCTTTGCCCTCTAAGAAATTGCTTGAACAAAGGATGAGAAAACAATGGTGGGTCACAATCATAGTGAGCCGAAATTGCTGCAGCATGAACCTTAATAGAAGAGAAGGACAAACCTTTGTCCAGTAACTCAGTAAGATATTGAAGAGCCACACTTAAATTAGGCTCAGAAACATCCAAATCCATTGCTGCACTCCAAAATAAAAATCTCTTCCATTTATCTGCGTACACTTTCCTTGTACTAGGCCTTCTAGCTTCCAAAATAACATTCAAAACTTGCTGTGGAAGTTGAGACCCACTATGGTTCAAAACAGAATATGCCAGGCTGTTAGGTGAAGAGAGTGAAGCTTGACATTGAGCAAATGACTGTCCTCCTGAGACAACAGGTGTGGAATGAAGGCAAAGGCCATGTAGGCTCCGCACCAGGCTTCTCAGTAATGGGTACCAATGCTGTCGAGGCCAATCTGGAGCTATCAAAATCATCCTTGGCTTGTCCTGTCTGGCCTTTAGTAGTACCTTTGGGAGGAGAGGCAGAGGTGGAAAGGCATACACATGAAGATTGCTCCAACTGAAAGAAAGAGCATCCACTTTCCAAGCTGTGGGATGAAACCTTTTCGTGCAAAACTTTGGCAGCTGGTGGTTTAGTGGAGAAGCGAACAGATCTATGTCTGGAGTTCCCCATGACACTGTCAATCTCTGAAATACATGAGGATCCAATTTCCACTCGTGGGGATCCATAATTAGTCTGCTCAACACATCTGCTAAGGAGTTCTGTGCTCCCGGCAGAAACCTTGCCTGAAGATTTAGCTGTAAACTGAGAGCAGTCTCCCACAAAATCATTGCTTGCCTGCATAGAGGATAAGAATGTGTTCCCCCCTGCTTGTTGATGTACCACATGACAGTTGTGTTGTCTGTTAGAATCAACACCTGTCCTGGAAGAAGTAAATCCTTGAAAGCTATTAATGCAAACTGGACTGCTAACATCTCCTTCAAGTTGATATGTAGATGTTGTAGTCTGGCAGGCCACTTGTCTTGTATCCACTTTCCATTCAGATGAGCTCCCCAAGCTTTGTCTGAGGCATCTGTCGTTAGAATCTGACTAGCCTCTGGCCGGGTCAGAGAGTCCCTTGTTTAGGTGACATTCCTGAGCCCACCACAACAATTCCTTTTGAATGCAAGGTATTATTTGAATGACAGTGTCCAGATCCTGGCAGTGCTGTGTCCATACATTTTTGAGATACCATTGTAACTTCCTCATAAGCAGTTTGGCATTGGGAAGCACCAGAATACAAGATGCCATGAACCCCAAGGCTTGAAGGACTGTCCTTGCAGTCAGCCTGGACTGATGAGACAATTGATGAAAGTAAAGGGAAAGATTCTTTTGTTTGTCCGGGGTCAAAACGGCCATCTGGGATGCTGTATTCAGTCTTACACCCAGAAAGCACATGTCCTGAGAGGGTACTAGACTGGACTTTATTTCGTTCACAGAATACCCCAGGCATCTTAGCACTGCTATCACATATTCCAAATGATGAAGAAGCTCGTCCCTTCCTTGAGCCAGAATCAGGCAATCGTCCAAATAAAGATAGATCTGTATTCCTTTTAGCCTGAGGAAAGCTATCACTGGAGCCAGAACTTTCGTGAACACTCTGGGCAGTAGATAAGCCAAAGGGCAATGCAGAGAACTGATAATGAGAAGTCCCAGCTCGAAAACGCAGATACTTCCTGCAACTCAGTCTGATAGGAACATGAAGGTAAGCCTCCTTGAGATCCAAAGTTACCATCCAATGATCTTTGCCCAGCAGAGGTAAAAGCTGTTGTAACGTCAACATTTTGAACTTGGGAATGTCCAGATAAGTGTTGAGGGTAGATAAATCCAAAATTGGTCTCCACGTGTTCCCTTTCTTTGGTACTAGGAACAGGCGAGAATAAAATCCTAGGCCCACTTCTGGCATAGGGACCAGCTGTATGGCCCCTATTTGAAGTAAGAGAAATTTGTTTGTGAGCCTCTATTCTTTGTTGAGGAGGAACGTCTGGCATGCCTTTGAAAGGAGGCAAGGTATGGAAATAAAACCTGTAACTGTGGTGTATGATATCCAATACCCATCTGTCTTGGGTAATCAAACTCCAATTTTCCTTGAAAAGTGCCAACCTTCCTCCCAAAGGTGCTGCCAGCGAGAAGGCTCTGGCAGCTGAAAAGGTAGGTCATTGGGTCTGTTTTACGAAAGGACTGACCCTGCCCTCACCGAAGACTGTGCAGGTGAACTCCCTGTTCTAGGCCTGAAAGAGCCCTGAGCTCTGCCCCTACCACGTCTAGACCTACCCCTAGACTGGGAATCATAAGAAGGATACGTCCACCCTTGGTAGGCCAATTTCTACTAAACTTCGGAGGCTGAACCTGCAAAAAATCTTTAACAGTCTGCATAGACTTAGCCTTGTCTTCCATTTTCTTTAAGACTGCCTCAACAGGAGAACCAAACACATCAGATTGTAAAGGAGCATCTAAAATCCTTGTCTTAACATGGTCAGATAAATTCTGATCCCTCAGCCAGGCGTGCCTGCGAAGAACTGACCCAGTGGCAGCCACCCTAGGCGAGGCCTGTACAGCATCAAAACCACATTGCAAAGAATGCTTACCCACCTGTTCAGAAACATGTACTAAATCTTGTAACTCTTTACACTCAATACCTTCCGCCAGAGCATCTACCTTAGACTTCAATTGTGAAAGGAGATAATTTTGGTATTTCAACATGTGAAACTGGCAATTCAAAGCCCTCATAGCTAGGGTGGAAGAAGTATAAACTTTCTTTCCCCATCTATCCAAAGCCCTGGCCTCTTTATCTGGAGGAATTGGATTTTTGACAACAGAAGCCTTAACACCTTTAGGCCCCTGACTAACAGTTTCTGGGTCTGCCCTAGGACTCTTAAAAAGATACTTATGAGCTTCAGGCACCCTGTAATACCTATCCGGCTTAACAGGAGCAGGAGGCAAAGAATCAGGATTAAGAGAAGCCTCTGCAAAAACATCTTCCACCACATCCAGAACAGGAGGAATAGCCAAAGGCCTATGCTGGGGTAAAACAAAATTCCCTAAGCCTTTTCCTGGAATCAGAGAAGTCCTGACCTTCCCACTTAAAATGCTCCCTCATGGAATGAAGAGTCTCTGAACAAGAAAAATCCTCAGGAGGAGAAGCAGAAGGAGTAGTATCATCCACATCAGAATCAGAATAAGGAGAATACTCCTGCAAGTCTTCAGCGAAGACTCTGAAACATCCGAAGCCTGCTCAAAACTCCCTAGCTCAGGTTCCACCCTTGGTCTCTTATCAGGAGGGGGCAAAGAACCTCTAATCAAAGTAATCAAATCTTCTGCCATTTTAAGCATATGCTTCTTGGGCACAGTTCCTGAAGAACTAGGGGTGACACCAACTGAAGCTAAACCTGGCCTGCCTCTGGGAGAAGCCTTGGAAACAGAAGGAGAGGGCCTAACCACCCTAGGAAGGGAGGGGAGTACAGCAACCTGAGAAGTCCCTTCGGCCTGCCCTGCCTCCTGAGAGGCCACATCCTGCAATAACAAAGTCTCTCCCTGGGACTCCAAAGAAACCTCCGGCGGAACCACCGGCTCCACCGACACCTCTAAAGAACCGGCGTCCGGAACGGACGGTTCTTCTAGCCTAGGCTTAGTAGCTTTGTCCTTGCGCTTCTTCGAAGAAGGGCGCCGGTGCATCCGACGGCATTTTATAATTACACCGCTTCCTGAACACTAACCTGGCACAATCTAACCTTCTCTTTATAGTGCACTTATTGAATCTAGCACAAGAGCGACACCCAACAACGTCGTGCTCAGGCCCTAAACAAGGAATACACAAAGTATGATAATCTCTATGCGGTATCTGTTTCCCACAAGAAATACAGTTATTCACTTTTTCTGACATCCGGTAAACCACTGAGGCAAGAAAAAACTAAAATATTCCCCAACGGGGTACTTAGCCAACTTTGACTCGGTCTGAAACTCCGAATTCGAAAAATTTCAGAACGCCAACCGGCACTTGCAACGCTGCTTCTGCATCGGACCATGCGGCAAAAAAGACTGAGGATATGACGTCGGTCATGCGCATTTGTACCCTGACGTCCTGATGTCAGTCAAATGCGCCTTGACCGACGTCAGCCTTATACTTTGATATTCGGGCCGACCGAGGACAGCGGACTACCCAAGTGTAAGGACTGCAGCAATGTGAGATGAAGAACATCATTCCTTTGTGTATGAACCAATAAAATGGTTCATAATGAACCATTTTCAAAAACAGTACAGACTAGTTAATATATCTTCAGTCACAAAGCAAGATTCTACTGCCAAGATGACCCACATGAAATCTTTTTACATGTAAAGTTTGACTAGTTACAAAGTGACCCAACACGGACAGGGCTCACTTAATTTCCTAATCCTGCAACAGAGCTCTTCAGTGAAACTTGTAAACAAAAAGTACAAATTTCATGCCATGGGTGGCATGCCCATAACAGTTGTTACTGCTCACGATTTGTTTTAAACCCTGGGAACAGTGCCAGACAGAAAATTGCGAAAGAATAAAAACACCAAAACAAAGGCTATGCACTGCTATCACCATTTGTTTTAATCTTAAACTGCACACTGCCATATAGGAAACCACATCAAATACAAATGCTGGCACTCTGAACTTCGTTAAAGGGCACCAAATTTAGAAACATACCCATGTATTACTGATAAGGCATTGATGCTCTACAATGAATAAAATATAAAAATATAAATACAAATATAAAGCTCACTATGACCCAGAGCATAGGTTCATAGGTGTGTACTAGGCCAATGACCACACAGGCCTTTTAAGTTTTCACAAATCTGACGGTTCTAGTACCCTTGATAAGTGTAAGGAGGAGCTTGGAAGAGGACATTTAGGCTTGAGAGATGAAACATTCACAGGTTGTCTGCCCATTAGAGAGAGACTGGTTCCAAACTAGGGATTAAATTTCCTGTTCCCCATTCAAGTGTACAAATGACACGAATTTGGTTAGGAGTTCGGTTTCCCATGGATGGTGAGCCTGTTCCACAGAAGGGGTAATCACTGGGATACATACCCATCTCTCCAGCAGGTCCTATTTAAAAAAATCACAGGCAAGGCTTAAGTCATCAGACCCGGTAATTCTGGTGCTGTTCGTTTAGCAGATACACAGTAGTTTCATCAGGGTGAGGTCGGACAATGCCTTGAATGTCAAGCACAGATCTTCCCTCAACAGCCTGTAGCAATCAGAATACAGGGATACTGACTTGAGGCAGTCTGCATAGAACACGTTACTTACTCCCTGCATTCTTTTAGGTGAGGAACCTTTGTTTGTGCACATGACAATTGTTGGATGTGCCTGGTTAGGTACATAGCAAAGGGAGCACTGTACTCAATTGTCAGGTCTGACAAATGCTGAATAGTGAAAAAATGACCTTCTTGGACCTACATGCCATACCTTTGTTTAAAAGTTGCACAACATAGATTTCCTCACTGCTGTAGGCACACGATGGTCAAAAGCACTGCTGTAGGCACACGATGGTCAAAAGCTAGATTACTGCCTGCGTGCATCTCCAAGTCCCCAACTATTGGGTCAACTATTTGGGGGTGTGTTGTCAACATGCTTAGTTACCAGGGCTGGATGACGTCCAGAAGTATACTACTATGCATTTCTTGGCATTTTTTTAGTTCACAGCTTTGACAAGTTTTTTTGTCAGTCAGCCCTTCCCAGACAGCATTTATGTCAGTGGGGGTTTCTAGGACTACTCTAATTTGCAATCTGCAAATTTGGTCAGCCAGAGGCCCCTGACATTGGCCACTTCAGAGAAGAGGCCAAAAAGGAGCAGACCCAGGACCGATCCTTAAGGGACTCCACTTGCGACTAGCCTCTTTGTAGAGGTAGACTCCCCAGTTCTAACTTCTTGGGTCCTGTCTGCAAGCCAGCTGTATATCCACCACGTGACAAAAGATTTATACCAAACAATTCCAAGTGGGATATTGTACCAAATGCCTTTCTCAAGTCATGGGAGGCAGTGTGAAAACTTTTGTCCTCATCCATTGCTTTGGTGACCTTCTCAATGAAGTCCACCAGGTTGAGCAAGCATGACCTGCCCTTGAAGAAATCAAAATGGGTCAAGTCAAGTGGCTGGAGGTTTCCTATATTACTGATCATTTCTAGGATTAGTCTGATATGCAAAGCCATGGAAAAAATTGAGATTTATGTGTCTGTAATTTCCAGGACATGAAGTGGTTTCACCTTTGTGCAGAAGGATAACTATTGCAGTTCCCATTCGTGAGGCACAGAGACAGTTTTCAGGCTACACTTAAATAGTAATTCCAAATGGCCTGACAGGATGCCTTCTAAACAGCATGAAGCACTATCTGGGATATTATCTGGGCCCACTGATGCAGTGCTCTTGGCCTTGGAGAGAGCATCAAGGAAGATCTGTTCCCTAGTGACAGTAGGGAGAGTTATACTCGACAGCATTTCCTGATGGGAGGCTGAGAAGGGGACAGTGGTGAAGTTACAGTGGTGTTTGTCTGCTAGTATATTTTCTATGCCTTCTGGCTCAGTATAAATGCCTGCATTAACAATGAACTTCACATATACTTTTGAGGCTGCAGATGCAGCTAAAGAAAGCCTTGTGGTTGTGTTGTTGGTCCTGGAGACCAAATTTACCTCAAATTTGGCTTTGGTAGACTTAATTTGTCCTCAGCGTGGTTTGTTTAGTTTAATGGGAGTGTTTTTATCCTGTTGTGTGCTATCACTCCTAACTTTTGCCATGACTTTCTTCCTTCTGTTGCACAGCCTATTGATGATGCGATTCCACCATGGTGGTGTTTTTTTTTGTTTCGTTACTTCTGAACTTCTTTCTGGTGGTTGAAGTTGCCTCTATACAGCTATTAGCATGTTTGTATGGGGTTTCTGTGAACAGTCACACTAGGCAGTAGTGTTCTCAGGGTTTATGGGGGCCTGCAATTTTGCCACAATATCACTTAATAGTAGGAAGTTAGACTTCAGCTCCTGAACTTTCCAGGGTTAGCTGGGGTTCCACGTTTTGTTACTTCATTTTGTGGTCTGACCATACAAGAAAAGACATTACCACAAGGGGGTGTGCAGAACTCTCCCATATTAATGAGAACCAAATTCCCCCTGGGTGGTGTACTGATAATGTGGTCCAGGGTGTTGCGTTTACAAAAACAGTAATTTCTGTGCCTGCTCACTTGGTGTAGTATACTAATCCCGGTTAACAGTTGGGTAAAGCCACCCATAATATGGTATTGGGTTAGATTGGGAGCGTTTCCAGTTTAAATACATGTGTTTTGTGGGTCATAGCTTGCAAGAAGCATGGGATTCTGCCTATGGTGATCTGAACATGAAGAAGCTAAAGTGCATTGTACTGTTTGTCCAGTCTCGAGGTACATTTAGCTTTGATGCAAATAGAAAAACCTCCACCTTTAGTCCTCTGTATAGTAGCTGGTCTAAATATGTGAAAGGTAGTACAGCCTTGCACTGCTGGTGTGCTCGCTGCTGCTTTAAACCACGTCTCAGACACTGCACAGACATCAGCATTCTCAAAGGTGAGCTTGTAGGGAGTAGAGATTCCGGTTTAGACTCCTAGCATTGAGCAGCAAAACCTGGTTTTGATTTGCTATGTCAGAAGTACTTCCAAACTGCCACTGCTTAAAAAAGGCACTATGAGGGGACAGAATTTTTTAGCCAATATTCAAAAGCCTACAGGTGAAAGGTGCAGACCATCCCTGGAAAAGAAGCCCAGTCTGCTGACCATCTCCTTTCATGCTGACAAATATTGCACCCCCTTAGAATGACACCAGTAACTAAGCCAATTATTAAAGTCAGTCAGTCATCTTGTTCGTATTGTGGCATCATCCTTATGTAAAATGCTGCACATTGCTAGGTTGATACTAGCCTGGAACACATATTCCAAGGATGGAAATTAAGACTGACATACTGGCCAGACACTGGTCTGTCCTTGGCAGGAGCTCCCAGAAGTGATAAATACTACAACAGTGATATGGAAGGAAATCTAAACATTCTAACAATTGATAATTTTTTTTACCCCATACCCCAACAGTACTGATAAAGTGGTTGTACTAAACCGAAAGGTCACTAGTTATGAAGCACTGTTTGAAGTGAAGCAACTTAAACCAGTAACCAAATGCAGATGCCTGAGTGCGCGCGCACACACAAAAAAAAAAAAAAAAAGGATGTCAGCAACTGAAATAGTATGGCTTTGTATCTGGAAGATTAGGCACATTACTAAACACTGTTTAATACCAAACACACACAAAATTATATTTCTAACCAACATGCAAGCAGTGAAAATGTAAATACTGTGCCCATTAAAAACATCTTATAATCTTCATGCTGGTAACAAAACTGTACCCATGAAATGCGATTAATCAGTGGCACAGACAACATGCTGTTGGAGAACTACCTCTTGTAACTTTGGCCCCTAAAGTTAATGTCTGAAGTCATAACTGGTCAGGACTTCCCTCAATTCAAGGCACTGTAAAATTTATAGGAAATGAGATCTTAAGAACACAGAGCCGTAAATACAACTATTAAAAATGGGAGAGGGCTTTGACCAAAAGGGATGTATAAAAATAACTCTCATCAGAAACCTACTACTGAAAGCTCCAGTTACTAAAGGAGTAAAATCAGACCAGAAAATGTAAAGAACCTTTATTGCACAATATAGATGTGGCGACTGTGCTCTGGCCCAGCAGTCAAGGAGCCTCAATCCTCACCACTAACACCAGGGAGGTTGTCTCCTAGACAGTAAAGTACAATTTCCCTTAAGTGAACACAGAGATCACAGTAAGTCCGGGGCTGGCTGCTCCCTTACTCACCAGGTCCCCAATAAGACTCCACACTGGCACAGCTTTAGGGTCCAGGTCTCAGCCTAACTGGGCAAGCTAGAACCTCCAGTACCCTCTGTCCAACCAGCGCTTCATGTCCCTGCCCAAGTAGCTGACAACACACTTTGAGATAAGTATTTATACACTTCAGACACTCCTGGGAAAGGCTGACAGATTCTCCAGCTGTGCCCCTTTACCCAGACTATACGGTAGTAATTGCTGCCACCACCCAGTTAATATCAGCTACTAAAAGGCTCTTAAAAAGCGTGTCCAATTATTACTGTGCAATATTAATATCCAATTGTAATGTGACTACACTGTCTAAGGCTTATTGGAAGGGCTTAGACAGTTTGTGTCTTTCGGCTTTTCCCAGTTAGGGGTCGCCACAGTGGAACTCCGGTCCGCTAATGACTGGCAGTAGATTTTTACGTACTGGCTTGCTAGGCCTAACGCACAATCTTCAACGAAGGAACGCCCATTCACGCATGTAGCTACACAGAAGACGCTCTAACTGAAAATCGAACGGGCAACGTCTGTGAGGCGACAACGCTACCGCAGCAGCACCACCACCGCAGATCAGAAGGGCTTAGACAGTAAACTCTATAAATATATAAAGTACTCTAAAGCATACTTCATCTCTACACACACCAGCCACAGGTAGAATGTTTTAAAAGTATTTAATAATAAATAATTAAAAACACAAGACAAATCTGCCACACCACAGAGATATCCAAGAGTTCACAGATCACACAAACTTATAATACAGTAGGACAGGTCTGGTTTCAAAGAAAAATACCTAATCTTTACTAGCTTTAACTATTCCTACAAGATATCACAGTGCTAAAAATGTGAGCATAAGCAGAGTGCTGATAAGTTAGATGTCCGGATCAAAATGCCTCTGGTCTCGTCAGAAATAGTATTTAAACATTACTAACAAACATGTCTCTAAGGCCCTCCCAAAATTACATCATTTTTGACACTTGCGTTTTCCCAGTATTCATATCGCATAATCTTAATACCTGGTCTGAGTTCTCGGGCCACAAACTGCATTATTTAGCAAACATCTACACAGAAACTTACAACAATAGAAGACATTTCACATGTATATACTAACAGAAACTAAAGCAATAAAAGCACCTTCCACATTAAAGTTCTGGTCATAAACTTTAGCCTTAAAACAATGGGCATGAAATCTTCATCCCGCCGCCCTCGGACCAAATTCTAACATGAAAGGATACAACATGGGGCCAGTAGAGTGCAATGCGGTCACATATTTTGCAGTTCCACATTTCAGTGTTTTCTTACATTTAAAAGCACAAGCCTGAATTTTACATTTATACAGTGGATAGAATTAAATATTACATTCTATTTGACTAGGCTGGCAGCCTTCGCCCATCTCTCTCCAATTGTCACAATGGAACCTTATAGAATGGGCGAAGCATGCATCTTCTACCTGAATGGAGAGAATGGATTTCAAAAACAGGGCATTAAATGTACAGATGCCAGTAAATAAACAAGTCTACCTTAAATGCAGCATATTAAGTTGCCTTGAATCTCAGAAGCAATGCAAAAAAACTGACCCCAAATACAGCTTTGCAGTTAAAATTATGAGAAAAAGTAGCATGCATCATATGTGGACCCACAAGTGCACATACAAGAGTGAGGGGGGGAAAAAAGTCAGCGAGAGACAGAGCAACAGCCCATTAGCACTCACTGACCAAAATATAAATATAAAAACCAGAAAAAAAATTCTATGATGGACAGAACACAACTATGCAGCAAAAATCAAGGACAGTGAAGACAGGTACCTCAATGCCTTGCATTCTTGGATCCCACCACCACCAATTCATTAATTTGATCACAATGACAAGTGTGTTCGCTTAAGTGGCTGTAACTGCTGGGCACATACGTGCACACTCACTTCTCAATGCATGAATACACATGAAATACTTTTAATTGTATTATGGAAGTAAATATTTCTGCCAACAGCTAGGTAACACATGCTACAGCAAGTCTGAAATATTAGGAGATCTATTTTACACACACAAAATTTACATTCTTCCATGGTGGTAAGTGTATTCATGCATATTAACTCCCTGATAAAACTCACCAGAGGGCATTTTTTTGTTGCTTGTCAGAAGATTCCAGCCATTTAAGATAAGGAAGGCTTTTTGTTGCTTGTCAGAAGATTCCAGCCATTTAAGATAAGGAAGGCAGAGAGAGAGGTGATAAACCCATTAACAGAAGACAGGGAATCTTACCTACAGTCCTAGGTTTCCCATTGTAAAAGGTTAAAAATAGAGAGGTAGCAAGAAACAGGATTCTCAGCCACAGGGACTTAAACAGAATGTACGAAGATAAAAGTAAAGGAAATAAAAAGAATGTCACTGGCAAGCCTAGTGTTTTATAGAGAAAGGAAAGGGAGAAGAAATAAGTAAAGGGGGTGGCTTGTGTGTTCCTGGCACATTTGCTGACAATTCAAACAAGCACAGTGAACATCAGTAACAAGCAGTTCAGAGAAAATATAACTGGAATACAATGACAAAACTGAGGGGGTCAATCTGCTCCCCTGATAAACAACTTGCAGTATGAAGTAAACAAAGACAAAAATAATGCATCAGTTACTTTCAAAACCTTTTTGAGCACCTGTGACAAAACTGACATTGCCGCACTCTGGGAGGACACAGATGGACAAAACCAAACACTGACTTTTAGCAAAGTTTTACTGGCCTGGTAAAAGAAAGGCACTAAGAACAGAAAAAAAAAAAAGTTCTACGTCCTGGGTTGATAAGTCTAATAATGAGTATGGGTATCAGTGAAGTCACACTTGAGCACATGGCCAAGGATCTTTTAGATTTGTTAGAAAAACTTGGTAACTGCTACAGATATACTCTGATTTCTTACTATGCCACTAATGCAAAGTAAACGGCCAACTACTTTTCTTCAAGATAGCTATCCATATAGTACTCATGGACCAGGGAGCCTTACTTATGTCCAAGTTAATGCAGTAGAATTGCCAGTACTGTAAAGTAAAGTAACTTCAGTGCAGCACCCTCAAACTGATGGGTTACCAGAGCAATTTAATAAAATCATAGAAGCCTACGTTAAAGACCACACAGCAGGACAGTAAGAACAGAGATCAGTCACTTCCCTACCTCTTTTTTGCTGTGTGAGGTAGACAGACACAGAATTTGCCCATTTGAATTTAGGATATCCGAAGGCTTGCCAGACATAGGAAAGGAGACTTAGAATGCCACACTTAGGGAGTTTATAAACTGGGGAACAAGTGCTATTAGTAATTCTCTCCACCAAAAACAAATTTTCCAGCAAGATGGCAAGAATACCAGGGTGGTAGAGAAAATAAGCAAACTACAAAATATGAAACTGGACACTTACTCTGGTTGGCTCCATTTGATTTAGGTGGAAAATAGTCATGTGCGTGTCCTTATCCAATTTCCATGAGGGTTAGTCTTTTCATCCTACTACTATAAAAGATTCACATTTGCAAGATTGTGCTCAATATTCAAGAGTCTCTTTCCTTGTTGCCTGGCTTAGACTACTAACAGCATCTGACATACAAAGCAGATACAAACAAGTATATTTTTTGCACTTGGTATAACTGCTTCAGTGACATTTAATGATTCTTTGCCTGGTTTCTGTTTCTAGCTTATCTGTGAACACTAACTGACTGGCTCCATTTGATTTCCCCTCCCACCCATGCTATTGTTTTTGTTTTCTTATAACTTGGTGGGTTTTGCTTTCCCCACCTCTTATTATAAATTTGTTACTGGACACACTTCCCAGTCCCATCGCATCAGCTTTGTACATATTACAGTGACACTATTTGGGAAGGCCCACTCTGTTAGCCTTAAAATAAATACATTTTTTTCCAACACTATTCACCTGCTTTTACTGTGCCTTTTCTTACTTTAATACTTAATTTTGCTGCTGTTTTTTCATAATTTTTTTTATTTTCAATTAAAACATTTACATATTTTAATCATTTTAAACTATATACAATATTTACAAAAGCCTGACTTTCAATTATATACACTGTATGTTATTAAATATAGAATTAACAGATCAGTTATCAGAGATACAATATTGATTATTGCAGTGTCCAACAAAGATACAACTTTCTTCCAAGGATTATTTACCAATGGCCTGGGATAGATTCGTAGCTCTTTGATTTTTATTTCCATCAATGCAGTTGTCTTCAGTAAAGTGTAGAATTCTTCCAAGGTCGGGGGTGCATTTGAATTCCACCTTCTGGTTAAGCATTTCCTAGATATAGCAAGTACTGTCCATAACAAATACATATTTGTCTTATTCGGATAGGGACCTTCATTTACATTTAGTATTATCAATATTTTAGTTAAGGTAAAGGTTTCATTAAATAAAGTATTTAAAAAAAAATGATAGATTCCATTCCAATCCAATATGATTTAATTTTATTACATTCATAAAAAATATGAATCCTGTCTGCTTTGAATTTTCACACCTCCAGCAAAAAAACATTTTTTATAGTACTGAAAAGCCGCAGTGGGGCAGTGGTAGCATTGCTACCTCACAGCAAGAGGTTCTCCAGTTAGATTCTCAGCTGGAGCACCTTCTGTGCTGAATCTGCATGTCCTCCCCACGGTAGAGTAGCGTTCGAAAGACATGCGTGAAATGGGCGTGCCTTCATTGAAGGTTGGGTGCCGAGCTGGCACCGTAAAAATCTACTGCCAGTCATTAGCGGACCGGAGTTCCGCTGTGGCGACCCCTAAAAACGGGAAAAGCCGAAAGAACGAACGGATCTTTTTAATTCCATCTGGTGTCAATGCTCTATGTAACTATTTCCAGTTAAATATTTTCCAGTACCGTGTGTTAGAGGTGTAATTAACTGATAGTAAGAATTTCTTCTGTTAACTGAAATGACTGACCTTTAAGAACTGCCAGTATGGTTTGGGAATAGTTTTATATGTTATTAACTGTATATATAGATTTGAAATGGAATTTTTCTTTTCACAACTATTAAATATAAATTCATACAGAAAACTTATTAGATTTGGAATATCTTTAAATGAGGAATTAATCTGCATAAATCTTGTGTACATTAGAATGCTTTGTAAGATTAACCAGTCCTGTGTTGGAATATTGCAAGCAGTTTTTATCATATGTATATCTAAAACATTTAATTTATTTACACATTAAAACCAGCATAAGAATCCATTTTGTTCCCAGGAGGTTGTTTCCCTATATATTTTGTGAGGAAAGTTCTTAGCGATGATAAATGGGGTTAAAAGGTCAAACCAAAGTTTTAGATCTGTTTTTGCATTGATAAGTTTCCTAAAGGAATTGATGTAATGATTAATCAGTGTTTTAGAAGGTTGTTATATTACACTGTATACTTACGCATAGTATGTACCAGGGTTTGTTCGATTTGTACCAGGGTTTGTTCGATTTGTCTATTAAAAAATTTTAACAGATTAAACTCACTTGTTAATATAGCAGTTGTTAATTCTTTCCAGTTGGCAAAATAATTTGGGTTTATCCAGTCTATTGTAGTTTTAAGCACAAATGCTTTTGTATACGTTTCCATAAAGTTCAATCCTCCTTGTTTCCAGGGTCTAATGTGATGAGTTAGAGCTACTCTTTTTTGGGATACCATAAAAATTTTATTAAACATGAGTTTTATTTCTTTAAGAATGCATCTTTCAGGAATCAACTGTATTGCTAATGCTACATATAGTATTTTTAGCAACAAGACCATTTTTATTAATTGCAATCAGTCTTCAAAAGTTATTTTTTCCACTTTTCTATATATTTTTATTGTTTCAATGTTTTTATAATTTATTAATATTGTTTCATTTTTGCTGCTGTTTAAGTGTTCAGCTGCATTTATACCACCTCTATTACTGCTCATTAGTAGCCCAATTACATTGAGAACACTGTTCTACTGAATTGCTGCTTTATACTGTTTTTTTTTCCCTATTGTGGCTGTGATTTAAAGCACTTTAAATTTCAAATACATCTGCACTCAGCATAGACTAGATTCAGTCTTATGGAATCTAGACTGCCTTGAGCACTAAAACCAGCTCTTCACCGGGATACTGAAAGATTTGAGGCATCCGTTGCTTCCAACTAACTGCAAGTGCCCGTTTCTGCTCTTATATTGCACCCAATTAGCATTTGCATTCTACTGACCGACTTGTCGGAATAGTTTTTGGACACATTTTACTATATACGCTTGGCTGCAACATTGGCCAGTTCCAGGCTTGTTGTGTCAGAGTCTGTTTTGTAACCTCTGAACATCAAATTCAAGCCATCCTTGCTGGAGAAGGCCTTTGGAGGAGAGTGCAGTCTGGGTCACATCTAATTGAGGGTGATGTGACTAGAGCTCGTGCGCCCTTATTTGCTAGTTTGAGTTAGAAGGGTTATTTCTAGTTTCATACAAGCAACGCTTCTGTGCTTGTAGTTTGTAGTGCACCATTGTGTTTTGCTGCGTAGCGGTAGTTACAGTTGGTTATAGTAGCAAACATTTTCCTTGTCAAGATTTTTCTTAGCACTTTGCTTCTGGTCCTCCAGAGGTTTTTTGCAGTTCAGCTCTACTGTCAGGTAGAACACCAAGCCTAGATTCAGAGGTTCCAACACACTTCTAACCCACTAGCCATTCCTAAGTGCAACCTCTCTTCCTTGCCATATAAATTTACCCAACATTATGGATGTACAATTTCCCCATAGTTTCTCCAGCCAGCTTGGTCAAAATGGGCATCCTGAGAGTGCAGTAACTGCCTCGTGTTCACAGACAGCCCTCTGCTCCTAAACCACACAAACTCAACATGTGAGAGAGATGCAACTATATTAAGAAACGAAAAGAGGATAAAACACAAACCACAAAACTAAATTAAACCATGGCTGCGGCTACAAAAGGAACTGAAACCAACTCCCTACTGAGCAATTTCCCGATCTCCCTATCACGTTTGCTCAAATGTAGTGATGGAAGGAATGGCGGGGGGGGGGGTGAGACAAAGGTACTTTTCCTCCTAATGTTAGTGTTGTCACCAACTAGGTTTACCGGACTAGAAAAATACACTTTCAAATTTAAATGCTTGATACACATTTTCAAGTTAACCAGGACCTTAGCAACAACCAATCCATAGTTTGGCACAAAAGAAAAACCTTTTCTAAACAGTCCAAAATGTCCAGGTTCAATTTTCAAGTCACTATAATTATAAACAAAAAAACCTTCACAACTCAAAATATCCACCACACTTAACCGTTTAGTGTTGCACATTGTGACAATATGGTGAAATTTTTAAAAAGTTGCCTTTTTGTTTTGAATACTTTATTTTGTAGATTATAACTTTCCATGAGGGGTGGTGAATTATTTATGTTAATTTGTTTAAACTAAGTAATTTAGAGATCATGTGATAACTGTACCAGTTAAAGGATTTTTTTTTTTTACTTACTCTGATGAAGCCTGGAAGAGAAGGGCAAAAAAGCTTAGTCTGTGTATTTGTTGATTTTAACAGTGTCTTGTTAAGAGTGTTTCGTTTTTAGCCTCAGCCATGGTTAACTATATTAAGAACCTTGAATCCATGCTCTCTCACACACCAGTCAGTACATATGACAATGAGTGGGTCATCAGCATGCACACCTCACCTCCTACTCCACCCAAACCCACATACCTACCTTTGCAGAGGTCCTCACCAGAAATGTACCTAAACACCAGAGACCTCCCAAACACAAGCAAGTTACACAATACTTCTGCAGAACACAATACACATAAACAGCTTGCATACCAGTCTGTCAAGCCCTTAAAGGACAATGGGATTCCATTATTAAATGCTTAACTTCTGTCTTTTTTTCTCCCCATTTACTGTCCCTGCTAAAAACAAACAGCAATGCAGCATTTAAAATATTTAAATTGACTCTCCACTAGAACAGTACCTTACTGTACTGTGGTATGAAAAAATCTTTGGTACACCTCCACGGCTTGGGTTACACTCCTCTGAAGAACTTTAAAAAACTTTTAAAAGAAACTGTGATAAAAACTACAGTCAAACTTTAGCATGGAGAGCAGTAAGAAGAGATGAGCACTTTCAGCAATGAGCCTTCTTTAGATCACAATTTCTTCCTGCTCTCCTCCTAGAGTCAAAGTGAGAACTAACCAATGAGGGGCTAGGATAGGAGACATCTACCTATCATCCAATTAGGAAATTAACCAATGGCTGGTTTGCTGAGGATCAGCCTCCTAGTTTGTCAATATTTGTGGAAAGTGAGTTGAAAGGTTTTACCCAAAGCTGGTTCAGTACTAAAAGACACAGGCAGCTTTTTGACAGATCTCTGAAAAAAACAGGAAGTGTGACCAATACTGCGGATCTCATCTTAGTCACAATAGACATAAATAGTTTGTTCACTGTGATTCCCAATAGCTATGGGATTGAAGCAATTTGCGAGTACCTACACCGGAATGGCTTTAATGCTAATCGGTTGTGCTCCTTACTGGAGCTTATCCTAGAGAACTTTTAGTCTATGGCAGAGCTTAATCTGGAAAAATGTCGAAACCACCACGAAAATGAAGAATTTAAAAATAATTTATTGTAGAACAAAAAGAACAAGCGCTTTCACGCAATATAAATTGCGCTTCCTCAGGTTACAAATTACAGAGCCAAATGAGCACCTTTATACAAATGTATTACCTTACAATTAAGTCATAAAGACAATCATTAATTAAACAATCAAGGTGCTAGTTAGTATAGGATAAAAATTCACAATTGACATCACAAACAAACTGGCACATTTGCACATAAAGAACCTTATCATCATTCAAAAGACACATCAAATGCAACATTATAAATATGAATGATGTTAATAATCATTGAGCAGATATCTTAACATAAGCCAGAAAGACATAAAAATATAAAAATATATTCATGCCGTAACTAACTAAATACTAGATGAAACTTACAGTGTGCGCTCACAGGAAGCTATGCCCATATTCAAAGAACTTAGTGCTAAAGTTACTATAGATACTTAATTCTATAATGAGCATAATCAAACAATTAAAGTCTAAGAGCCGCTGACTCAAAAGATTCATATAACAGGAAATGTTGCCCATAAAAGGCTGGAAATCTAGCCAAAATACTTATATAGAAGCACCGTAAAAAGGTAACGGCAACAATGCAAAAGTGCAAGACCATTTTCATTTAGCTCAATAAAGCTTGTCCAACATATCACAAATATAAGAATAGACATACGAGAAACACAATAAAATATATATATAAAACATATATAAATAAAACCTACAATATGCATCAAAGAATTTAATATGTTCGGAAATCGAACAATAGCAACATAAAAATAATACTGTGTGTATAATCTATATTGACTGAAAATAGAAATAAAAACTCACATTGATTATTATAATTATTAAATAAATAATGCCTAGTTATAATAAAAATAATAATAATAATAATAATAATAATATTAATACAAAAATATATTAAATGGTTATATTATTATTCCATTTTATATTTTAATTTATCATTCATATCTCATTTTTATATTTAAATATTAAAAAATATACTTCTATCATTTTACAATATATCAAATTCCGCTATAGCAAACACACAAAATGGTGACTAACATGCATAGAAATAAGTCAAGGGCATGCTGATTTTTACTTTAATTTCTAAAGAGGAAAAAGACATACCTCCGGCATATATATTACGTTACATTAAGCGCATAAACCAATAGCTAATCAGACATGGGTTTAATATAAACCAAGTAGACATAAGGCGTCGTTCCAAAAAATTAATTTGTATTGATCATATCAGAGGACATTTTGCTATATCTAGCCAGAAAAATATATCCAAGAATATTCACATAAAAGATTCTCACTCAAACTAGGATAAACATAAATCAATATAGGATTTATAAATTTAAGTTAATAGGACTACGATGTTATTCAAGAAGCCAATAAATAAAGCAATAGCACGGCTCTACAATAATATTATCATATTATAAATAATTGACAATTGTAAAAATTCACAATGGGCAAAAACACCAGAGGATACAAATACGAGGAAAAATACGAAGAAAAAATCTCCGACAATGAAAACAATGACTATCTTGCACATGGTGACGGTTGTGCTCCTTACTGGAGCTTATCCTAGAGAACTTTTAGTCTATGGCAGAGCTTACTATTGGCAGACATGGGGTGTGGCAATGGGCACACCCTGTGCTAATAGTTATGCCAATCTGGTACTTGCCTTTTGGGAAAAAACAATGTCCTTACAGATAACCCTTTGTGTCCATAGCTACTGCACTAGGCCCATTTTGTGGATGATATTTTTATCTTGTGGCAGGGTGATAATGAACAGATGGCACTGTTTACGGAGTTTTTGCACTCCAGTACTACTTTTTTGAAATTTAAGGTCAAATCCTCCAGCGAAGTGATATATTTCCTAGACGTTTAATTATCTTTACATCAAGATCTGGGACTCAATGGTTCTTCCAGTTTCCTTTTCTATACAAGTTCGTATTATCTGCATCGTAACATGCACCTGAATCACATATTTAAGAATATCATGAAGAATCAGGTATTTCAGATTTCTAGACTTTGTACTGACAATGCCTGTTTCAATCGAGAGGGTCTTCAGCTTGAGGAGAATCTACAAGATAGAGGCTATAAAGTGCAAGATCTAAGAATTAAATCTGACCGCAATGAAATATGGGAAGGGAAAGGTAAACCGTTTTATAAAAGAAAGGAACGCTTCAACAATAACATCAATAGCATAAAAGAGAGGGTCAACACTATAAATTGTGCACTTACAACACAGATAACAGATCTGGGATACTATTCAGAGGTTTTGGCCGATACTTATGGAAGATAAAATAAAGAACATAGTAGGCGAGCACCAGAGGTTCACTTTTAAAAACAAGAAAAAAAAAAAAAAAAAGGACTGCTCTGTAATAAAGATGGATTTAGCTCCAACAAGATCTCGGACAGGAAAGGGACATTTAAATGTACAAGGTGCAAAGCTTGCCAGCTCAATGACGGTAGCAACACTTTTACACATCCTAAATCAAAGAAAAACTATGTATTCAGTGTATGCAGACTAATACTCTACATTTAGTCTATCTTGCGACATGCTGCCATTGTGAAGCTTTTTACATTGGCAAGACTGATGAGCGCTTGAAGGATAATACTTCATCTTAGAAATATTCGCAACTTAGATCTTAAAGTATGCACTTGCCATGCACATTTCTGCACAACCTATACAGATTTATTTTTAAAGTGGTTCAATGTGTACCCTATACTGTTAGGGGAGGAGACATAACCAACCATCCTGAGCTTTGTGAAACTAGCTGGACTGTAAACTTGAGGGCTGATCGGCCACCTGGGCTGCTCAGCAAACCAGCCATTGTTAATTCCTAACCAGATAATTGATAGATGCATCTCCTATCCTAGCCCTCATTGGTTAGTTCCCACTTTTACTCCAAGAGAGCAGGAAGAAATGATCTGAAGGCTCACTGCCGAAAGTGCTCATCTGTTACAGCTTTCCATGCTAAAGTTTGACTGTGGTTGTTTTTATTATCACTGTTCCTATTAAAAGTTTTAAAAAGTTTTTTAAAAAGTTCTTCAGGAGTGCAACCAAAGCCATGGATGTGTACCGAAGATTGCTTTTCATACTTCTCGTCTCATTCGGTTACCTTCGATAGGTTCAGCAGTTTTTCTAATCGAATACTGTACTGTGGTGGTTTCACTTTCAAAAAACTTTCTGTGGTAGTTTCACTTTCAAAAAACTTCTGTCCCACCCTGTTAAAGCTACCTGCAGTCTCCAAGTCACTGATGTCATCAAGGCCACTGAACACAGATAGTTTTCTGGCCATTTCCCTCCCTAAAACTGCTATCACCACTACTGTCCTAAAAACCCACCCATGCTGTAATGTCACAACTCCCTGGTCTTTCTCCTACCAGTACAGGAAATAAAGGCTAGAACAAGGTAACAGTACACGAGTCAAGTGTCCTAATGTGAGCAGTCAATCACAGTTAGGAACAGCACAACTATCCTTAGCAATTTGACAGCTAGGGAAAGTTAGGTGTGAAGGGGGATGGGAGAGAAGTCATAGCAGTACAATTCAGGCTTCACAAAAGACTGCAGTTTAACCATTATAAAAAGCAGCAGCAGTAAAAAGCACTTTGAAAGTCTGTTCTGTGGCATTTGTACTGTTTGTGCTTTAAGTAGTCACTGAATGGCATGAAATGTTACTTAAACCTAACAGACTGAAAGCAGCAGTATATGCATGTAAAATCAATGCAGGGGACAGGATCCACTTTATCACACATGCACTCAAGTCTCTCAACAGGTACGGTTATGACTATCAGTCCATGTTGGTGATAATGACTTGATATGCAACTCTTGGACTGTGTCTCAGGCTGGTATGTCCCTAGCCTTAAGTATCATTCTACCTTCACCTAGGATGATGCCTCAATACAAAAAATGACAGACTTCAATAATTGACTAAGTTTTGGTTTCATTCCAAGGGGATACAGTATCCATCAGCCTGGGATGACATGATCAACAGACCTCAATGCTTCACCAGAGATGGTCTTCATCTGTCAGCCCTGGGATTTCAGCTACTGGCCAATGCTCTTGCCACCCCATAGTGCCTTTTTTAGGCAGTCTCTCAAGGACAAAATTCCCAACATAAGAACTCAATCCAAGAACCTAAAGGTTTTGCTGCTAAATGCCAGGAGTCTTAACATGAAACTGCATTCACTGGAAGGAATCCTCACCTTGGAAGACATATATTTGTAAAGCCATGGAGACCTGGTGCCAGGCTGTGGAGAGCACCCCAGCCATAACAGGCTATACCTCCTTCCACACGTTCAGACCACAGGTGTGAAAACTTAAGTAGGTGCTGTGTCAATATTCATTAAAGATAAATACACCTCCAGATTGGTTAGACAAAATGACTCCCTGGAGATACTTCAGGTGCAACTAACTGTTGGCAAGACACCTATTCAAGTCATTGCCAGCTATAGGACCGCCCTCCATGAATCAGGACATCCACTCTGTCTACTTGGATCTACTCAAGTCTATCAAGATAGATCTAAACACCATGATTTTGGGCAACTTTTAACTACCCATCCACTGACTAAGGAAATCACTCATGCAGAAACGCACTTTCCTAAAGATTCCTAGACTTCAACTCCAATGCCCTCAACCAGCTAGTTGACACCTCCACAAGGGGTGCCAACATCCCGGATCTGGTGCTTACCAGTAGGAGGGACCACTGTAGCACCCCCACTGTGAGGTCTTCCCTGGTGAGATGTAACCACAAATCAGTCTCATTCGAAGTTACTATCACACCTGACCCCCTACCCTGTAGCACAAACTAAAAACAGTCTCCAAAGCAGATTATAACCTCTTACGGGATGGTATAAATAGCTTCACTGCACCTCCTCCCTCAGATGGAACTGGCAACTATGCAGAATGCTACACAAAAGCTATATACAAACACCTGAACAACTGCATTGACATGGCCGTAGCTGACAAGACCAAAACAAGCTCTTCAAGGAAGAGCAAACCTGTCTTGTGGACAACTGCCATTAACAGGCCTTACAATAAGGAAGAAATTGCTGTCCAAGAGTAAAAGGGAGCAAGCCCCAAACTAGAAACACTCCTCTATTTAGACAAGCAAATAACACTTCTTGTGAAGTCCTACAAAGCTAACTACTAATCCAAATTAGCTTCCTCAACTAAGGAGGACCATAAGGCATCCTTTAGTTACATCTGTAACATAAAAGGAAAAGTTCATTTGTGCCAAACTGGTAGTTAATGACATCACATATACACAGACTGTGGACATTTCACAGAACCTGTCAGCTAACAGGTTAGCAAACTTCACTCCCTTTTCCCTGCCACACTTACCCAAAGACATTCCAACCACTTGTCCTGTACCCTGCATCTCTAAAGAGTAGGTCGTGAATACCCTAAGGTCAAAAACACAGCATCCATGGGACCCGATAACATCCCAGGCTGCATCCCACATGGACTCAAACAAGAATTAGCCACGCACTTTGGTACTCTCTTCAAATCATAGTCTAAGCACTGGGTTCATCCCACCTGAAAGGAGAAAGGCCTGTTCTCCTTGCACAAAGGTGGTGCTTCCACTGCCCTTTGGGAACTACAGACCTATTAGGCTGACTAGCCTTCTCTGCAGGGCCAGGGAGAGAATCATCATGGACCTTAAAGACATTGAGTATGGTCAAGTGTTTCGAGGTTACCAATTTGGATTTGTCAAATGGTGACCATGCCTGTTAAACCTGGTGGACTTCTTCGGGACAGTCACAAATGCTCATGAGGGGAAATCTGTGCATACGGCCTACCTAGACTTGGCAAAATGTTTTGACACAACCCCTCTCAGGCATAACTGACAAACCCACCCAGCTAGGTATCAACTCATACCATTAGATGGATTGTTAATTGGCTCACAGATAGAACCCATATAGTCAAAATAGGGAGCCCACCTCCAACAGCAGACCTGTAACCAGTGGTGTTCCACAGGTATCAGTCCTGGGACCTCATAGGTTGGTACTAGGCTCAGCCCTAGGGCCTATACAAGCCTAGCCATAACAATTCCCTGGCTATTTCTTCCCACAAAAAATATAAAGATTCATAGATTAGTACTAAGTTAACTGCCCATTTGGGCCATTTGAAGCCTAGCCAGTTACACCATGTGAGAATCAAACCCTGCACCTTGTGTCTTTAAGGTAAGCACCTTAACCATTATGTCATCCTCCCACCCCTAAGTGTGTCTGACTATCTTTTTTTCTGTTTTATCTTACAGCCTGATAGTATCTTTTCACCAAGTACGGAGATAATTTTCTAGAAGCTGGTAGAACCCCATTCTTAGCTTCCTTCTTAGCCATCCAGTATTCCTACCTGGCCTAGTCTTTCTTTTCCATGTCCCACTTTGTCCTTCAACCCTCCTTTCTTTTGAGGACTTCCGTGACGTCCTTTCTTTAAGTAACTTATTTCTATCACTTTCTTGGCCACATATCTGTTCTGTAGTCATCCCACATGCTTTGGAGCTGCTTCCATTCTTGTTCGACTAAGTCTGTTTCCTCCTCTATTTGTCTTGGGGTACTTGAGCGCTGAGTACTTTCTTGTTCATTCTTCCCTTTTTATTATCTTCCATTTATGGGTGAGTTTCAGATGGAAACATTCAGCATGATTGGGGGGGGGGGACCCCCACAGAAGCACAAGTAGATAATGCAAAGGCCGGAGATAATGCATTGGCTGGAGGTCAGGATCGAACCTTGTACCTTGTGCATGGGAGGCGAATACCTTAACCGCTTCGCTATCTGGTCTCATATATAAATCTTCATCTCTGTAAAGCTGTTGCCAGTGGTGAGACTCAAACCTTGCACCTTGTGGTTGAAAGGCATACACCTTAACCACTGTACCATTTGATCTTTCAGTTTGGAATCTATTTCTCCAAAGTGCAAGCTAAAACTAAAGGTCTGTGGTTGACAGTTTGCTGAGGACTGCAAACTGGGACCGGTCACAGAATCTTCAAGAGATGTCAACATCCTACAAGAGGGTCTTACACAAAAAATTACTGGTGCCAAAGTCATGGCCTTAAGTTCAATGTAAAAGGTATCATAACTTTCTGTAAGAGTGATGTTCCTGTTGTTAACTACCACATCAATAACAACATTAAGTACGCACTCAGCAGTGAGAGACCTGGTCACACAGGTTAACAGCAACCTTACCTTTGATCACCATGTCTCCAGTGGTAAGAGCTTTCTATACTGCTCATCTCACAAGGGCAGTGCCTCCAGAAAAAAAGAAGAAGTCAGCCTACCTTTACTCTTCCCTCAACAAGTCAATAATGGAGTAAAATGTTCCTTTTGGTATGTACCTTTCCAAGCACCTGCAGCAATTGGAAAGACCACAAAGGTTCCTCAAGGAAAATTCAAGGTCTTCAGCATCTGTTCTACAAGGATCACTTGAAATCAGTCACGCTCTTCTGTTTCTTGCAGACTGCTCAGAAGTTCTCTGCCTTGCATATAAATCTTTGACCATGCTCTACTGGAAATGCTGCATACTTGTAAGTCAAAGTTACTCGCTCTAATGGCCTTACTATGGTATGGGACATTAATAGAACATGCTGGTGGGACAGATTTGTCTCCTAGAGGTTACTACACCTTTGGAACAGACTCCTACTTCATGTCAAGCAGAGCACCTCATTGGCACTCTTCAAATACAATCTGGACGATTGGATGGGTAACCGTAAGTTCATCCCAGGGGTTCCACCTATGTCCCTCTTGGACAGCAGTGATAGGTGTTAATTGTGGAAATAAGGGTAAAACTTGACCCTAGGGCCCTTACAAGCCTAGCCGTTAGCCTAGTCACATCCTATGGAAACAGAAAATCAGAATAGATACATTAGTAGATTAGAGGCTTCAGCATCCCTCCATGATTTCAACATAATTATGTCAAGTAATACTGTACATCTGGGAGTGAACATAGATAATAGGACATCAAGAAATTCTGTTCTTTGCTGTTCAAATACACAAAACTTTCTTCAAGGACCAGAAGCAATAAATAAAAAGCAAGTTTACCAAAAATGAATATTTTTCTCCCTGAGCTACCTGGTACAGCAGATTTACTGTAGCATCACACTGAAAATGTGCCGGGCAGAAGGTAAGCCTAAAAACGTACAGAACACCAGAGTCCCAAAACTAAGAGCAATTTGCTTAAACTCAGTTTTTGAGGAGTTCCCAAGTGAACAGAACACTGACTAGTAAGATTTTTTTAAAGACTAACTGAAACCGATTGAGATACTCAAGCCTGACACATCCAGTGCTCCGAATATGCGAAGTTAGAACTGCGGTGGTGGTGCTGCAGTAGCATTGTCACCTCACAGTTGGACGTTGCCCGTTCGATTCTCAGAGAATCTTCTGTATGGCGACATGCGTAAATGGGCGTTCCTTCGTTGAAGGCTGTGCTTTAGGCCCGGCCAGCCAGCACGTAAACCTCTACTGCCAATCATTAGCAGACCGCAGTTCCGCTGTGGCGACCCCCAACCGGGAAAAGCCGAAAGACACAAACAAAAGACAGCTTAAGCAAAGAAAGTTTGACCACCTTGGTTTAACCAAGGCGTACTGCCATCTCCTTCTCAGCCCTGAAGCTAAAGAAGACAACATTCCACACCCTGAAGGTTTTTATCTTTACACAGTCTTGCTATCTGGACTTTGCAGAGTCTCTTCCATTTTTCAAAAGTTCATGGATAAACTTTCTGAAACCTCAAGTGAGGTACTCAAAATACATACCCTGATTTTTTTTTTCAGAGCAGAATGTACTGTACTGGACATTTTAAGACAAGCAGAACTTAATGCTGCCAAAAGTACATTTTGTTTTACAGTAAAAATAGCAGATATGTAGGATATGCAACAGGGATAAACTAGACCACAAACAAAAAAACAGATGCCGTTAACTGGCATATACATCAAGTAAAAGCAATTTCAGGGCTAACAAGTTACTATAAAAAGTTTGTAACTAAGTTTGCTACCAGTCTTAGGAAAGGCACCCATCCAGATAAGATGGACTGTAGCATCAAGCACCTGAAAGCTATCCTGTGTTCAGTGTCTTGGCTGTCCCAGACTTTGATAATCCCTCTGATGTTATAAACTGGCACATCTGAAGTGGGGTTAGGAGCTCTACTGGTTTAGGAAGTAGTAACACCTGACTGCTAGACTGCTCAACCAAACAAAAATATTTAGAAAACAAGCAGAGCTAGGCCACCAAGGAGAAACATTAACTAATAAAACTGCATAAAAACAGCAGACATGTAGATACAGGGATAAGTGCTTTCAAACCATAGAGCACTCATCAGATCCTGCATTACTGCCAGTACTCCTCCCTTTTAAAGCAAAGAGCAACCAATTAAAATTAATCTAGGAAGTTTCCTCCATTTTATCAAATACTGCATTACTGCTACTGCTCCTACCCTTGAAGCAAAAGTCAATAAACTAAAACTTAAATTTCATCTAGGAAGTTTCCTCCCTTTCAACAATGGCTTCAAGGGAATCATCCCACTCAATCCAGGGAGTCTGTCTGAAAAATCAGCAATCCATCGGTTCTCCAAAACCTCTGTTTTTATTATATAAAATCACCACCCCGAAGATAACCATTTACCACTTCTAATGCCATAAATATAAACTTGTGTTGTGCATTCTCTTGGAGAAGTTTAGAAAAGGACACCAGTGCTTTGTCTACTCTAATGTCACCAAGGTGAGAGAATTCTATCTTTGAATTGCAGATTAGTCTTAACATAAAATCCATTACAGAGGATCCAAGTAGCTACATAAATATTTTTGGTGTTACTAAAAAGGTTATATCAGCTGAAAACCTATGCAGATTGTAACAGACGTCTAAAAGCATTTAAGCACATGCCTTGCATTTCCTGCAGGGAAAGTCCAATTCTCCAAGCTTGTTTTCTTTGATGGAACCACGTCCTTTTAAACAGAAGTCTCTTCAAATCCATCTTATTTTTAAAGCAAAACTTCGGCACTTTGCCCACTATGTCCTTTATTTTGTCATCCATTGTGAATACGTGCCAATTCTTCCTAATCTCACAAACCTGTGAGATATCACTGCTATATGTAAGCAGGCATCTTAAGCAACTTTTATTACTGTTATCTTGCTGTGTTATGGAACAGCTTAGTTCTGCTGTAGTACTCTGAAAAGTGAAGACATACACTTGTTCTCATATTCCTAGTGGTTGAGAGTCCCTGTTTAACCTCATGTTGTCTATAACCACGAGCATGAAGACATTTCACTTACTGTTCAGTTTCCTTTCATATATACGTCATCAGTGCATAATCTAGAGGTGCAAAGTAATTGTCCATTGATAATATCCAGGTATACATGCACAGAATACATAACTGTCCTATGCAGGTGGTGGTTCTTCCAACAGTCCTTTTTATGTATCTGTGTATTAAATCTTCCCTGATCTTACAATAATAATGTTAGATCTTTAAACTCTATTCTAGTTGATCTGTGAACATCAAATTAGTGGTGGTACTTGCTATATACTCAAAGGAATAAAGTTCAAATATCCAACAGATTGTCCATAATAAACAATATTATCCCTCCATAAATTGCATTGACATTGAAAACAGATTCCCATCGGGCGATCACTATATTGGAGTAGCTGTTGGCACATGAAGTGCTCATTGCCACTCCCCATTTCTGCCAACAGTGCTCACAACCACAAAATGATGTTATCACCAAGTAAAACAGCCAAAAGTAGACACTTGGAGAGCAGTGTTGCCATCAAGAACATCACTCTGTCTTAAAAAATTTAGTAGCTTCAATACCATGGTCATTAGGGATTACTGTAAACAGATTTTTAACATCCACGGTGTTGTTCAATGTTTGTACACAATACAGAGCATCTAAAAACTGTAAGGTGTCCCTTAGTATAGTACAGTACAGCTTTGGGTAATACTCCACATAAATAGAAGCGGTTTGAGAGCCATCCATCCCCAGAGAATCAGGCATGGGGGTAGGTTTTGTCTGCCCTTGTGCATCTTGGGCAGGCCACTGATTGTAGGTGTCACAAGATGCTCAACCATAAGATATTCAGAGGTCCTGAGTTATAACCCTTGTCATAAGCAAGTCATGGCAAGTGTCTTACCTTCTAGGTGATTTTCTTTACCTCTCATTTTGCTATTTTAAGACAGGCAGGTGTGTCACTGAGCATTTCAGCCACTCTTATACAATAGTCATCTGGATTTAGAACAATGGCCCCTCCCTCATCAGCTGGCTTAATAACGATGGCATCATTGTGCATCAACTCATCCAGTGCTCTTTTTCTTCTGCATTCATATTATAGAAGCCTTTATGGTTATTCCAATGTCTCATGTTGGCTACATACATCAGTCCCGCACATATATGTAAACATCTCTATCACTAGATAAAAAGGTGGTAGAACGGTACTAAGTTTCTTGAAGAAAAGACCCTCCTCCCTAGTGTGCTGACCAAACATATTGCTAAGAGTGAGATTTCTGCCAAAACATTTTATATCCAAGGTAAATTCACTTAATCGAGATTTAAGGGCTGGGATGAATATTAGTCCTTTATTCAATAAAGGACATATGCACTCTACTTAGTAAGCATTTAGACAAATTAACAACCAAGTCAGTCATTGGATATTAAGCCTTCTAATGTACAACTTTCCTTTTCTTCCTGCCTCGGCTCACTAAAAGTTTTGTATGGGAGAAGTTGCCCGAGTTGAGCAGGTAGATAAAAAAAAATTGGAATGAGAGCGCCATTTTTAAAGTTTTGTTCCTAGATTAAAAAGATGCTCAAGTCCACAACCTTTCTTATTAGCTTGTCTCACTCGTTCCCTATGTTATATCATTCTGAGGGCTGTGTGACATACGTTTGCTGCCTTGATTAGATGTACTGTCAGCTCTACTATCTATTTCTTAGCATTATGAGCTAGACATGGATAATCTTTAGAGTTCCAAGAAACTGTAATTGTAACCGTTTTACACATTTCAGGATTTATATCCTTCGTTCAACATCCACTTGTGCTCTTGGCCACTCAAAAATATTCCCTTGTTTAAAGTCCAGATAAACCCCTGGCTAATTTATTGCTCTTTACATTTTTAACTTCGCATCATAAAAAGCGAAGATAGATTGTGCTGTAAAGGTCAGAAAGGGCTGCATTCTCCAATTCTACCTGCATTGTTTCAATGAAACTAGCTGCTTCACTCTAATCAGTAAATCGATATACTGAAAACTTGTCTCAAGATTGATCCAACTTTAAACATGCAAATGACCCCTTAAGAAGAGTTTTTCAGCTACATGGCCTTTAAGGAGTCTTTGCATATATCCCATAAGTCTCTGCTATAGGAGGTTTAAGGTATCACACAGTGAAAACTCTATTGGTTGGGGTTTTTTTTGCAGTTTTTACTGAATGGTTTGTCTCTCCTTTTAACTTTTTTTTTTTTTTTACATGTACTTTCCATAACACTACACCAGTGTTGTCTTGTTTTCATCCAGTTCAACCTCTGGATTATCAGATCCAACCTTGGTGCCGCTCAGAAGCTTTTAATCCAGAGTAGACTCCTCCCCTACCTATAATTCCCTACGTTACCAAACTACCTCAGATCAAATTTGCCTGCTCATAAACAGACATTATCTGGTATATGCATGCTTGCCTACATGATGAACTAGGAAATATGGAGTAGTACGAGAAGCAGCAATCAACAGGCTATCCAAGGGCAAGGTCCCTAATCAGACAGCCATTTAGGAGAAGTGTAAAAGGGACAATTTAGGTTGGGGGACGAAGGAAGGATACTGAACTGGATGAAACAAGACATCACAGACCTAGCATTACAGTAAGTACATAACTTCCATATCCGATGCTCTCCGTTTAGGATAGATTCCCAAGCTACCAAAAACACCTGGATGAAATTTCACAACATCGAACCTCTGATCTGTGAAGACCAGATGATCAAAGTTTTGAAATATGAAACTTTTGAATGAAGATAGTCGTACAGTATGAAATGGGAAATTTACCATTCTCTTCAATGTAGTGTGACCTCGAAGTTAGTACAAACATTATACAGCTGGAAAGCCACATAAAATTTTATATGTTTTGACCAATTTTCACTTTAGAGAAGGCAATAAAATACTGATTAAATTTTCTAATATCCTTAGTCCTGTGGACTAAAGGACATATAGCAAATGAAGAGTATACTTTTCTGCGTCACAGAATTTTGGGAGGAATACTGTTAGATTAATAGTGTGAGATTTCAGATGCCACATTTGAAAGAAAATTGAGATTTGTTCTCAAGGACACCCAGAGATTTACATGATGATACTTCGGTAGGAAGGATTTCAGAATTGAGTAACAGCCACCAAAGAGGGTTTTCCAAGAAAGATATTTTAACTGCTATGTAGCTGCAGGCATGAAAGGTTCTTGGGTTAAAAAGCATGACAGTAATGTCCAAAGGAGGAACAAGATCACTAAAACAAGGGACTAGAAGGAAGGTTCCCATCAGAAAGGCTTTTGAAAAATCTTTAGGGAAGCAACAGGAGTTTGATTTTGTCCAATATGGAAACTGGAAATAGCCAGTAAGTGTACCTTGGCTGTTGAGAAGCTAGATCCTTTTTGGAAGTGATCCAATAAGAAGTCCAGGATAGATGAAAATGGGCTGAAACATGGTCTGAAGCACATGTGGTATACCTTCTCCAATTGCTGAGATAAACCTTTCTAGTAACTTGGCTTTGAGAGACCGATAAATGTGGACCACCAAAGCAGAAAGCAGGGCATCTCTGGCCACCATTAGACTTGGAAGAACTATGTGGTTAATCTTAAGGTATTCAGATCTGAGCAAGGCTGCCTGCCTGGAGGGATGACCCAGATTTGGATAATGACCCAACATGCAGGGCATATGTACTAGAGGAGGCCAGAGAAAGGGGAATCAAACTTGTCAGGGCGAAAATGGGGCAATAAGGATTATTCTAGCCTTGCACCTTCTGATTTTCTGAAGAAATTGTGTTGTAAGAGGAATGGGAGGAAAGGTATAAAGGAGATCTAGAGGACCAACTGTGGACTACAGAATCCCTGTGTGACTGACCCTGTGGAGGATTAGGGCAAAGTAACTGCTGCATTTGTTGTTTCGGCACAAAGCAAAAAGATAGCGGCAAGGTTGTACCTAGTAACTGAAGATTTGCATTGCCAATGTCTGACTGAGGGAACCACTCACAAGGGAGAAGAATGGATCTACTCAATTTGTTCACCAGAACATTGCAAATCCCTGGGATGTGCATTGCAATGAGAAAGCGAAAAGAAAATGTCTTGTTGATATAAAAGACCACCATGTCTGTCTGGATGGAAATCACATCCTTGGGAAGAGAGTCCTGAAAGGCCTGCAATGGTAGGAGGACTGCCCTCCTCTCCACAACATTGATATGAAGACTGGCCTCCACAGGTAGAGAGCCTGGAGCAGTATTTTCTTTGAAATGCCCCCACCCAAGAAGAGGAGTATCTCATTACCACTGCTACTGGAGGTGGACAGGAGAATGGTCAATCATTTACAACTACTGGAAAGGTCAACTATCAACTGATGTGATTCCTGCACCACTGAACAGACAGGGTTCATTGAAGAACTTCATACAAAAATAAAGTCCTCAACTCTGGATTAAGTAACCAGTGATAATAAAGAAGCAATAAGTAAAATAAAACTCGCTGGATACACATGGCATGCAACTCTATTTAGAAAGAATGGGAGTGCTTTTGCAGAGTCCTCTCTGCGTCAGACAAATTATAGCAGTTAAAACTTCATTTAAATAGTGATGCATCATTATATACAAATAAAAAATGTGGGGTACATTTATAAAATTTTCTAGTTACAATATTAAAAGCTATATAAAAAAAGCATAAAAAATACTAAATAAACTAGAGCATCAGTGCTTCAAGGCTCTGTTTCTAAGAAATGGTTTTAAAGAAACCTTGGAGTTTAAGCCAGGTGGTCTGTGCTTGGAACTTAATAATCCATTCTTGTTCCACAGCTTCAGTATTGTTAGTAATATTTCCACCTCTTATTTCTATGGACAATACAGAGAACCAGGAACTTAAGTGTGTGTGTTCCCTTCTTGCATCACATGCATTGCTTTCTTTTTGGCTTCTAATATCTCTCATATGTTCTAAAGTTCTGTCCTTCAATAATCTATTTGTTTTACCTATATAATAGGCAGGATACTTCCTGCAGGAACTAAAGTATACTATATTTGTAGTGCGACAGTCAGCACAGAAGTGTGCATCAATGGAGAAACCTCTGATAGGGTGTTAATACTGTCCGCCACCAAAAATGAATGGGCATGCTGTGCATCTCCTGCAGGCAAACGTGCCCATCCTATCAGACTTTACATACTTTGGCCGATCTATTTTTTTGTAGCATAATGGTCTTTTAAGGGACTTATTGTTTTTAAAGAAGGATAGTGTTTCTCCTATTATTCCATCGAGTTTTCACACTCGATAGGATATCCCAGTTTTTTCTGACTGTCACAACCTATATTAAATTCAATTCATTCAATTAATCGAGTAGGACACCTATATAAATTGTTAGCCAAAAGGCAGTTGTTTGTTCTGATGAAGTCTAGATATGGTTAGATGAAAGCGCTTAACAAAACTCAATAAAGACGAAGTACTTTCTTATACTCAACATTGACTTATTGCATCTCGATTCCATCTATAGGGAAATTGTTTTTGTTTATAGTTGTGGACTGTTTCCCTTTTGGATTTTTCACTAGTCGCTTTGTGGAGATGGGTTCAATGGACGAATTGCCATCTATTTTTTCGCCCAGGAGGGACGAAAGCCAGCCGTTGCAAAGCAGTAAACAGAATGAGCGAATTACATCATCCAGAGCGCCAAGCGTGACTGGAAATACTAACTCCATACCAAACGGGCAAGGCAACGGAGATGAACGGGAAAGGAGAACCTCTAATGGATCCAGACCAGGAGGCGGACTTAATCCAGTGAGCGCTAGACGGGAATGTGGATCGGAGGCAGATTACTCGTTCTTTGGAGCCAAACCGAAAAGAATGCCACCTAAAAAGACCTACACCATGGCCGGCAATGTACATTATGCAGGTACCAATTCAAACGTTTTAAATGTAAAAAAGGGGAGATGCCTAAAGACTACAGTTGCAAAGATATTATTGAATACAACTTTGACTTTAGAGGGCTGGACAAAACGGACGCCCAGGTTGGAGGGAGATGTGGTAATTCTTCTAACACCAACAGGAATTTAAAAGACTTAATGTTTGAGTTTGGAAATAAACTTAAAAAATGTAAAAGCCTGCAACTTGAGAACAGTTACCTAATGAAATGTATAGACACTTGCGTAGTTCCTATGGGACTCCGTTTTTTCAAATACCCTATGGGTACTGACTTGGATCTTTAAACCAAAAAAGAATGTATGAAATTGTTTGACGGTTTTGGTATAGCATTCATGAGATTTATTATCCAATGCAATGATAAAAAGATATGCATACTTATGAATGATTTAGACAAATTGAATGATGTTATTACTAATGTGTTATATGAGGAATACGAGTACTGTATTAATTCACAATATAAATGGGTTCAGAGACAAATGGACATGCAATTTGAAAGGAAGTGCAAAAAATATCAAAGAGACTTGGAACAATACAGTAGGGAGCAAGCGTATAGGTGGGACAGAAAAGACAGTAAAAAAGATAGGTTCAATTCAAGAAATGTAACAGGTAGGAAGGGAAGTACATATACCCATTACGATTACCAACACAGGGACAATAAGTACATAGGGAGATTTGACAATAACTTTGATAATTTTTGTGATGGTAATGATTTTTTAGAAGAAAAGAAAGCGAAGAACAGGGGATACAGAGGAACAAATCAGATTGGAAGAAGGGAATTTCACCACCCACAGCCCAGGAGGATAATAGGGGAGGGACACACCAGATAGGACCCGATTTGAATAAAGAAAAAATAGTTAAAATTACTGACACAATCAGTGTATACAATCAATTTTTCATATATAACTACACGGGAATAAAAGTAAAGGAAGAACACTTTACCTTGCTAAGTAAAGGAATGAAGTATGTGCCAGTCAAAAAATTCAGGGTAGAGGACTGTATTATAGATGTTAAGAAATATTTGAGGAAATTAAATTTAGCGTTACTATTTGGTAAAGAGAAGACCAACACAACAAGCAACCCTGTGTTTAAAAAGAAAAGTACATATACCCCACCACTCAACAGTGTACTAGGGTTATATGAAAAAATGGTTATTGATGAAATATATAAATACAGTAACAAAATTAATCATACCAAAATTAGATACAATTTGACAATCCCCGAGGCTACAGCTTTAAAAGAATTACAGCAGAACAAAATGGTAAGAGTAATGAAACCAGATAAAGGGGGAGGAATTGTATTATATGGTCAAGAAGAATATAAGAACAAAATTAATGAAATATTATTGAAGTCCGGGAAATATGAAATTTCCTCAAAAAATGAAGTGAATATAGGGTACAACAAAATTAATTTATACTTAGAAGATCTTTTAATAGATGAAAGAATTAGTGGTGAGTTATACGAGTTCTTAAAGGTGGACTCCCCTATTATAAGTACTATGGTGGGTATTCCCAAAATCCACAAAAATGCAATTGATCCCCCTTTCAGACCTATAATTTCAGGGAACAAAGCTAAAACATACAATTTTGGCAAGGTAGTGGACGGGTGGCTTAAACCATTATATAAGTCCTACAAACATGTCATTCAAGACTCATGGGACTTCTTAGGGAGATTAAAGCAAGATATGGTAACACCTGGTGCTCTCCTAGTGACTATTGATGTGGTTGACCTATTCTCAAGCATCCCACAAGAGGATGGACTGCTTAGGTTGGAAAGGTCGATGGAAAAATCAGGTATTTTCTCAAGGGACAAAATCCAACTCACAGTAGAATTCATGGAACTTGTACTGAGACATAACTATATAATGTTTGAAGGAGAATATTATGTACAAGTTAAAGGAGTAGCCATGGGGGCAGCATGTGCCCCCATCTTTTCCAATATTTATTTAAGTGATTGGGAAGAAGAATATATTTTTAGTAATAATAGTTATCAGCTAGTTTCATGTTACTATCGTTTCTTTGATGACATTTTTTTGATTTGGAAGGGGAATAGAAAGGAATTAGAAATTTTCATGATGGATCTGAATTCAAAGAGCAATGAACTGAAATTTACATATACTGTGGAATTATCTAAGATAGCCTACTTAGACACTCTTATTACAGTGGATCAAGGAAAGATGAAAAGCAAAATATATAGGAAAGAGACGTTTAGTAATGGCTATTTAGAATACACTAGTTCCCATCCCACAAATCAGAAGAGGAGTATAATCAAGGGACAATGTATAAGGGCAGCAAGGATGACATCCGACTATGATGATTTTGTCAGTGAACTAAGTATTATAGGTGACATGTTCATTCAAAGAGGATATCCTAAGGGGCTAGTGAAAGATGTGACTAGTTATGTGTTAAAAAGAATGGGGTAAAAATGTGCCCCTATTAGGAAAAGGCCCCTTAGCACATACATATAGTTCAGAAGCTGACAATAGAGAGATAGATGTCGGTTACACGAGAGCATGCATTCTGCAGCACACCCCTTGGACTACAAATATAAAAAGAATTATTAGAGAGAACTGGAATATATTAAAGATGGGCACGAAAATTATAGAAATAGTTGGAGATACTCCCCGATTTGTATCCAGAAATGGGAATAATTTAAAATGGGAACTAGAAAGAAAAATACAAACAACTAACAAAGAAAGAGTCAATACAGGAACAACTAAATGCGGTACATGTAATCAGTGTAGGTACATATGCTCTGATAACAGCACAAAATTAGATAATGTCACCAAGACAGAGATATATTTTAAGAAAGGGAATTGTAGGACCACCCATGTAGTCTACCTAGCTATGTGTGCAAACCGTCACTGCTACTACGTAGGGAAGACAGATAGGACCTTAAGGCAAAGGATATATGATCATTATTATTGCATAAAGAAGAAAGATGTTAAAAATGCCCTGTGAAGACATATGCATGAAAGTATTAAATGCAAATTGTTTTATTTTGCCATACTAGATACAGTCTCAGTAAACCCCAGAGGAGGGAATGTAAGGAATAAACTGGGAGAGTTAGAGACTAGATGGCAAATAAAACTGAATGCATCCACCCCACCAGGACTTAATGACCATATTTCTGTGAAGCCAATTTTGGCGAATAATGGTTAAATTGCAGAATGGGTACATAAATTCACAGGATATGTAAGGGCTTTGTTTTGATGTATTCGGTTAGGGATGACACTTCTAACAAGCTTTATGAACTTATTTATACAAATCCCACTTAGAGCAATGGGTACATATTTATAGAATTAATGTTATTATTACACAAAATATATATTTTATTTATTCATTTTATATATACAGAGAGATATATATACATTTCTCAGATACACAACATAATACTTGCAAATGTTTTTAATGTTTTTTATGGTTTGCATATCATGTGTTAGGATGTTTATTCTGCACTAGCACTTTAAAAATGTTTTTTAAAAATAGTCATGAATTGAATTAATTATTCAATTAATCGAGTATGACACCTATATAAATTGTTAGCCAAAGGGCAGTTGTTTGTTCTGATAAAGTCTAGATATGGTTAGATGAAAGCGCTTAACAAAACTCAATAAAGACGAAGTACTTTCTTATACTCAACATTGACTTATTGCATCTCGATTCCATCTATAGGGAAATTGTTTTTGTTTTTGTTCATAACCTATATTAAATGTTACTCGCAAAAGTCAGTGGTACTCGCAGCATATTATTCTCTACATTTCTTGCTGTGCCTGAAGTTATTACAGTATTCACATTTTCCATGGGTAAAACATTTGCATGTTTTCTTCTAGCATTATAATAAGGTTGGCATTTCCCTTCCCTTTCTTTCCATTCTAAAAATCAATCTGCCTCTCAATATCTTTCATGTTGTATCCCCTTTCACTAAATTCATGCTTAAGAAGAGTCAGTGCTTCACATAAAGTTGCATCATTATGAAGCCGCATACAACGAACTATCTGTCCTTTCAAATCATTTGCTTTTGTAAAACCAGGATGCATACTACTGTTATGCAAAACATTTTTCCTGACAGGCTTCCTGTACAATGAAGTAGAAATTAGTTCAGGGGCGTCTTAACTTTCACATCTAAAAAGTCAATTTCTTTGTCAGACTACCTAAAGGTAAATTTTAAGAATGGAGTAATAGTGTTAATGTACTCCAAGAATGGTTTAAGATGAAATTAATCATCACGCCACAGCAAAAAAATATCATCCACAAAGCATTTATACCAAATAGATTTAGCAAAAACATTTCCTGTGAGGATGTCGTCAGTTTCCCACTGCACCAGAGATAGGTTGGCGTAGCTATTTGCACAAGCTGTGCCCATAGCCACACCAACTTTCTGTATGAAGTAACTTTCGCCAAACATAAATATGTTGTTTTCTAGGACTATCTCCAATAATGCACCAATTAGTCTCATCTTATTGCCTTCAGGACCTCTCCTGACAAGTAATTCTCTAGCATTTTCTATCCCCCATATATGGGGGATCACTGTGAACAATGACACTATCAAGTGTCACTAGCCAACATGGGTCATCTAGTGCTTCAAGGTGTACACTTAAGTCATTGAAAAATTCTTTAGTATCTAATAAAACAGTTGTACATTCATTTAAAATAGGATGCAAGTTTTTTTCAATATAAATCTAGTGGCTCAGTCGCCCATCCATGGCTAGATTCTATAGGCCGCATAGATGGGTTCATTAAATCTTTAAGGATTTTAGGCAAACCATAAATTACTGGCACTACTGGAAAATCTGTTTTAATGTACTCAAAAAGTTACTCAGAGATCATTCCTGTTATTAACAGATCAAACAATAGTACTTTTAGCCTGTCCATCAAAGCTTTCACATAGGTATGAGAAATGTCACAGTAAATAGTAGCATTATTTAGGTATGTTTGCATATTAACAAACTTTCTATCTAGAATAACAATCCCTCCGCCTTTGCCGGCAGGACAAATTTCAATACTATTCAAGTGTTTAAGGTCTGCAAGTGCTTATTGTTCAGAACTAGACAAATTGTGAAAGACATTACTTCCTTCAGTTAATTTATTCCTCAGTTGCTTTTCACAAATGTCAACAAACAAGTCAATACCAGAGTTACTGGGAGGTATAAAAGCCCTAGGTTTCTTGAAAACATTAAGTGCAGAAGTTTCATTGCAAAATAAAGTCTTAAGGTTTAATGTCCTGCCAAAAGGTTTCTTATTTTATTGTATTAACTAAATCTACTTTTTGAGCTGGGACAAAACTCAGTCCTCTATTTAAAAAAAGATAGAGGAGTCATTTAAAGGAAGAGAGGAAATATTAAAAACTAAACCTGCTTTGTTCTTTTCCAAGTTCTGCTTTGATCGTCCACACTGTGCGTTCTCCTCGTCTTGCCAAAGAAGCGATTGCGAGACCTCCCTTGTATCGGTAGCGGTTTCTCGAACAAAAAAATGCTTCATTTAATCCATTTGAGCTGCTCTCTTCAGCTGTAGTTTTTGTATTATTTGTGTGAGCAGGGCGTAGTAATGAAGTATTTTTAGGTTTGACTAAAAGTATATTTTCCACTGTAGGCAATACTGCATCAGCCAGAGCTGCAGAGTTAGCAACTGTTTGAGATAAACTAGCAGGTTGCACTTTGTCAGTTGGAATTAGTAGCTTGTGCATCAGGAGTGATTTGCATACTTGTTATCTGCTGGTCGTTGTTTATACGGCTACGCCCACTTCCTAATTGTAGCCTTTGAGTTTCCTGTGAGTTCCTTTCACAATTCCAAAAGACACTGCCCATTTTAAAATCATGCAAGTCTCTTTGGATTTTACGGGTCTTTGCAGTAGATAAGTGTTTTTCATACTGCTTAATTTGTTCATGTAGATGGTCAATTTTATCAGCTACAACTTCTCTAGGGAATGTATCAAAGATTTATTATGTAAAGTGAGCACTTCTCTTAGCAACTCATTTTTTTCAGGTTTAAAGAAATCAACTAAGAGTTGCATGTACTTGGTACTACATTCTAAATTCAAATTTTGCCAGCGTTTAAGAGGTCTGAATATGTCTGACCATAACTGGGCATAGTTAGTACTCTTAGACCTCGGTGCAATTTTCAATTGTAGGCATGCCTCTAGGTGAAAGTGTTGCCATTGTAAACTCTTATATTTGTATAATTTATTCTCAAGGTGTCCTAAAACTTTGTAGAAAAATCTTATTGCCTATTGTCAAACTGTGTACGAACCTCAGTTTGTTGTAGTATATCCTGCATTAATAACAGATTGCCATGGGCGTTTAGTATCTAATCAAGTCGTTCATTCATCCTTGTTTGGCATATTTTGAAGTCCATCAGCCCCACATTTGTGGCTGCCCCAGCACAAGTTGTAGTATCATCGACACCTGCCATGTCCAGGTAGAGGTAAAAAGCTTCAAAATACACAAAAAGTCCTCGACTCTGGATGAAGTAACCACTGATAATAAAGAAGCAATAAGTAAAATAAAACTCGCTGAATACACACGGCACGCAACTCTTTATTTAGAAAAAAATGTGAGCTTTCACAGAGTCCTCTCTGCTTCATCAGACAAAATTATAGCAGTTATAACTTCATTTAAATAGTGATGCATCATGGTGTCAACCAATCAATGTATATTTTTATACCTCAAGTATTATTTGGTGTATTGATTTTAACATGGAATTGATTGGTTGACACCATGATGCATCGCTATTTAAGTGAAGTTTTAACTGCTATAAGTTTGTCTAATGAAGCAGAGAGGACTCTGCGAAAGTGCTCACATTTTTTTCTAAATAAAGAGTTATGCGCTGTGTGTATCCGAGTTTTATTTTACTTAATTTTTTCACTGAAGAACTCTCATGTAATACCTTGCTAGCAGAGCCAGTGTTTGAGGAAGCCATTAAGCCTAGCAGGATGGGATGGGTGTTGAAGATCTTGATAAACTACTCTATGCAGGACGATGCTCTGGGTTGTAGGAGTTTAGCTATCTGACTATTCATTTCCAGGTGGCATCCCAAGAACTCTACCTGCTGCACTGGGGTTAACAGATTCTGTATTACTGATTGCAACCCTAACCGTGGGGCAAGGTGAAGTAAGATATCTCTGTGCCAAGCAAACAGGTTCCTGGCTGGTGAGGCAAGCAGCCAATAGTCCAAACAAAGAAACATCCAAAATAATTACACCCTAGAGATATACAGTCACTGCCATGTATTTGGTGAGCACCTGGGGGCTGTGGTGAGACCAAAGTGCAGTGCCTGAGCTGAAAATGAATTGCTCCCAGCCAGAAATAGAGACAACACCTGGAATGTCTTGCTATCTCGATATGCTACTAGACATCTTTGAGATCTAATCTAGCACATCTAGTCATTCTTCCTCAGAAGAGGCAGAATGGACAAAAAGAACCATCTCAAAAGTTGCCCGTTTCAAGGACAGACTGGTCCCCTGTTTTCTTCAGAACTAAAAAGACCCTGGTATAGACTTCTAGATCGTGACTGGTCTGGGAGGGACCTGCTGGGTTTCACTCCTGTTGCTGCAGATTCCATCTGAATGCATGTGTGCACGTATGTGTGTGGTACGTCAGGAATTTTCTTTTTCTAAGGAGGAAAACAGAAACAGTACAACCTCTGGTGATTATCCTCAACACCCATGTATCTAGTGTGATGGTTGCCAGGTTTGAGGCTACAGGGATGAGTGCCCCTCCCAAGCACCCCCAGAGTGAAGTGGTTAGACAACCCCTTCATGAGTGCTGGCAGGGTTTCTCAGTAAAGGGGCATCTTAGCTAAAACCCTGGGACTTAGGAAACCAAATCACCTCGCCCACTTGGTTCCTAGAAAGGTATTTTGAGGGTTGGAAAAGTGGACTGCCATAGCAGACAGGGTTTCGCTTTCCTGCTCGATCCTGGTGAGGATTTTTCACCTTTGGTCAAAAGAAAACTGAATCAAATAGGGCATTAACGAAGGATGTCCTGAAGCCTTCAAAATCGTAATGGCTATGCCAGTGCCCGCCACACCATTAGGTGCCCTAGAGACCAGCCGGATGGATATGTTGGACAGATTTCTAGACATCTGCCAGAAAGTTACCCAAGAGGGACTTGGTCAGTTCCTTCACCAAGTCCCTCTAAAATATTGCCATATGGACATGGTAGTTCGGTATTCTAACTGTAAAAGTCACTGAAGCATATATCCCCAAACCCTAGGACACCTGTTAGGGTGATTGAGAGATGTACTCCTCCGAAAGCTCCTTTTTAGTGGCTGCCTCAACTATGGCATCCACTGGGGACCCTTGATCCAGTGCACTCTGTTCTTAGTGACAACCAAGATCTTGTCTGGTTTCCACAGTACTGGCTCCACCATTTCAGGATCAATCTACACTCGCAGTGCCACAAGGTCTGCAAGGTCATCAGTAGAAGGGGACCACCCAAGGGGTAAAAGAAGCCAGCCCCAAAAGCCTAGAGGAACCCAGACTTCACAGAAGGCATGTTGGTGGATCACCCTCCTTGTTGCATCATCGATTCAAGAATGTCAGAGAAGAGAGTCTTCCAGAAGGGGTCACAGCAACCCTTAACCATCACCAAAGTCTATCTTCAGTGACAGACTCTGGAAAGAAGTCTAAATCTGTTTTCTAGGACCCTGCCTGGTTAGGATTTCTGGAGAAGATTAGAATCAAGACTTGGAAATCTCATGGTGACTGCCCCCACAGCAGAAGGAGACTGACTGGCCCAATCATTAAGGATGTATAGACTCGGACGCAGTACCCAATGGAGGTCAGGACTGAGCCAAGCATGGCAGAGAAACCTCTTTTTTAGTCTGGGGAGAACCCTTGCAAATGCCAAGAACACAACCTAAAGGGGGGGGGAGCATCCCTCAAAAATAGTGTCCTCCACCACTGCAACCCACCCCACCTCCAAGGCTGGAAAAAGAACTGAGCTACAGAAAGCCAAAGCACCAAAGGAAGAGCATGATCAGACAACTTCAGAGTCAACCCAGACATCCGAGTAGTGGCCCTGAGGCTTCAGTTCCAAGAATCATCCTGATCTGACAAGTCTGGAGTCAAGAGCAATGGATACTGCAGTCAGTCAAAAGGACTGTCCACTCTGGTGTAGGTGCCCTGGGAAGGTTCAGATCCACAGGCTTGGGATCAGAAGGTCAGACCAAGATAGGAGAAACAGAGGAACAGATGGACCCATATCCAGGACACCCAAAAGGGGCGATGCAAGGAAGACCCCAGCTGAACTTGCTTCCTATGGAACTTCTGCATCATCCTGTTGCTATCTGCTTTTGGAAGGCTCCTCATCAAAAGAAAGGACCTCAAAGATGAAGCCAACAAAGCTGGTTGAGATGCATACCTCTCCTGGGGAAGGGAGAGTGAAGCCTAGGATTCACCAGCTCGAGAGAAACCGGGAAGTGGCGGATAATGTATTTGAATGATTTCTAGGTCCAAATGATGTGGTGCTTTCAGCACCAGACCCAAAATGTCTGTTGGCTCTGGGGACCACTATTTGGATCTCCCTCACTCCTTCCTTGGGTCCGTCCTTTTTTTCCTTATCCTTAGATAAGAGAACAGAGAAGCCAAAGCCATACTAACCAGAGAAGGAGACTGAAAAAAAAACTTTAATGAAGACCCTGCTTAGGTGGGAAGCAAGCCCTTTAGGACTAACTTGTCCCTTTATTCCTGAAGCACTCCTGCACTAAAAGAGGCACAAGTTTAATAATCAGCATCTACGTGCATTACTCTCAGGCAGTAAACACAAAGAGCGAAAGGATTCTGCAGCAGGATCTTGTGGCCGCAGGCTGAACACTTTTTGAAACTGGCGACCTTGTCTGACATACTGGGAATGACAAAGGATAACAGCACTGGAGGACTTAAATAATGAAGGGCTACAACACCACCCACAGAAGTTTAGGCTAAAGAAAAACATCAGAATACTACAATAGTAAAGAAGAAAGATGTAGTACCACTATACTCATATTAGATACATACTTTTTTTTTAATACTGGGAAAAAATTAGATACGGAAAAAGTACGGAGGGAGCTGGGAAAATTCAGTACTACAGATACTCCAGATAAATTATTAAAAGTCACATGTCTCAAAAAATGTCAGGGCTCTTTAAGACCACATCTTTCTGAATCATGAGGCAAACTAGATACGAGGTAATTTGGGAAACAGAAGGAATTATGGGTAGGGCAGGAGTAACAGCCCCAGATCCAAAGATTCTGAAAGGCACAGAGGATGGATTCAATAACCCAAACATTGAATCAAACGAGAAGAAACATCGATCTGTAACTATAGTACCCCCATATACTGAAATGGACCCAATGCCACCATCTGCTTCTAGCAATGCCTCCTCAAGCCACCACAAATTCCATGAACTTCAAAATGGTCCTTCCACCGACATCCTAGAATGATGACCTCATCTGAAAGACAGATTTGTATGCTCTTATAATCTACATAGCTGATGCTCTCCCTAGATTTATGCCACTGGTAAATTTGCTGTTGGCAAACTGGTCTGACAAAAGGAACCAGATAAAAAGCAATCCACAATGCTCCACTTAATTTCACTCAGTACAGGGGCACTAGATCCTTCCCACTGAACCAGGTCTATGGGTGGTGTCTGCCGCAGAGTACCCAACAGCAAAGTGACCTGCATACCCCAGCCAGGCTCAACCCAAAAAAAGAATTATACACAGCTGTCTGGGCTCAAAAACCTGGTAAGGTGTAATTAGATGCAATGCTAATCAAATAACAAGCAATAAGGGCAAAAATGGACTAGTATTTGGCACCAGAAACTGTCTGTTGGGACAAGGACTACACTCTTTAGATTATATGTAAATGCAGTAGCCACCAACAAACTATGGTATGGTCTGGGCCTGTTACCAATGAGAAACACTATCTGGGTCATTGCCACAGTGTGCAACTTAAAAGTTTATTTTACTCATACAAATGGATAATAAAAACAATGTAAAGTAAACAAGCAGCGGTAAGCAAGGGGTGACCCCTTAACACCTACTACTAAACTTTTTGTTTAATTAGATTTAATTTCTGTAGCAATGTTTAAGACTGTAGCAGCCACATCTTAATAATGTTATTTGTTGTTCTCACTCGGAAAACCTACTGGGAGGGGGGTGTAATCAGTGGGCAACAGTCCCCCTTAATACCAGTTAAGTATCATTAATATAAACAATTGTGTGACATAAATACAGAAGGCAATGACATAACTGTCAATCCACATTTGTCAAGGACGCATCATTTGAGAGCATACTAAAATGATATGAAGGCAGGCAAGTCTGGGGTGATGTTCATTACTGCACATCCTGGGGACTACTAAATTCACATACAACTCTCAGCTGTTTTACAGTTATTGTAGCTTAATAGAGGTTTTCTGCCCTTGCCTCCACTGAAAAGAAGCTCCAGTGAGAGTTCACATCAATAAATGAAAACAAACAAGCAATTAAACGTTTTCTCCACATCATACCCCTCACGTTATATGACTTTGGCAAATCATTATGACTTTCTGCCTTCTAATATATATCCTCCTTAACTGATCTTTTTTCATGGCTAGAAATATTTAAAGCTGCATGTATTTCGAAATAACTGGATTAATATCAATGAGAGAAATGTTTTTCTGACAGTGATACTGCTTTTAAAGGCTACTTACAAAAACAATTACTGGTCTGAGGTTGTACACTACACTGCACATGGACTGAATAACAAAACTATAAAGAAGAAGGGTTCAGTTGACTATCCAAATACTGGTCCTCCTGCAAACTTTCAAGGTTGACAAAATAAATTTGATTTACGACACACTTTCTAAAGTGAAAGCAATTATATATTATGCATAAACGTCTTAAAAAGGAAAGACAGCGCAAAAAAAAATCTATCAAGTAAATTTTAGAGAGACAAACAAGAGCTGCTAAGATCTTCTGGAATGCACATTTTCTAGTATGAAACTGCAACTACTAATTAAAGCAAAATTTACCAAGCCACTGTAGAAGCTACACTACCTATAATAAATCATTCATTGATTTAACTCGTATGTCACCCAAATAATTTGTTAATACCATTGCTAACAATGTTAACTTCGTTCCAAATAAGAATTAGACAACCCGACAGTGTTATTGTGTTTAAGTTAAGTAAATTAGCTGAAAAAAAAAGAGACAACACTAATGAAATTATTACGACTTTCTACCTTCTAATCTAACCAATACACAAAACAACTTACGCTTCAAAAAATCACGAAACTCGAAAAACCTCTAAAGTAGCGCCAAGGACACCGAACTCTACTATCACAAACAAATATTCACATAACTATGAAGTATCCGTAAGAAGCAACTAAATTAAAATATATTATTAAAAAAAAATCGCGCCAAAGTAATGCTTTCATCAGAATATATACCAATGTAGTCCCTATAGTACGTCATTGTTACGTCTCGGACGCTTCTTTTAAAACGCGTACGTAGCTAGCTTCGCGTACTACTTTGTGTAGTGGTGGGGTTTAGTACAGATGGTATGTAAGTATTGTGTTTCTCTGGTTCTTTGGAAGCTAGTCTGTAACGTCCTTTGCTGTTTTTAGTAAAGTCTGTAGAAAGATTTATGGTATTTATTTGCAGTGGCGGTTGAGGACACGTTTTAGAAGCGTAGAGTCACTAATACCACAATTTCAATGAATACTAGCTGTGACGTTCGAAGTTAGCAGCTGTTAGCCGCAGAGCAGTATGAAGGGTCAAGTTTTACACTAGGATTGTACTTTACATTATCCAGTTTATGCCAAATCGGCATAAGCTTTTGGACTGCTCTTTTTAAGTAATGTTATTAAAAAAAAAAAAAAAAAAAAGTTTTAAAATCTGTGCTGTAAGTTGAACATATTTAACTTCTATTCATCATGTTGAATCTTTTAACAAGTATCAGTGGTAGCTGAATCCTATTTCATATGAAGAAAGAGGTTAATATTTTATTTTTATCAG